>NC_054749.1:21375952-21683679 GCF_018143015.1 Lytechinus variegatus
GACATTGAGGGCTTGAAAGTCGACTGTTCGACACGGTTTACCGTCCTTTTTAGCACACACCATCATCCTGTGGCACCATATGTTATAGGCTCCCCAATGGGTACAGGTTCCAGCACGCACAACTGCACATCATGATCCAAACCAGCCTTGACGGCATCACGCCAATGGAGTGGGACCGGCACAGGTGTGTGATGAGCGACGGGTTCCGCATCTGGGTCCACCATCAAGGGCTGCAGCTCACAGGTGTTGAATGTGCTGGACTGGTAGTAATCTAGGAGATACTGTTGTAGCTTCTCACGCTTTGCAGGAAATGGAAGTTTTGTAGGAGGCGATGGGGGCACGTACTTGACGCAGAGGGCAGGGACAGGCGGTCTGCCTCGGGAACCCCCTTGAGGGTGCACTGCTCTGTCTGATGGTTGGTGTGCCCCGGCCTTGTGTCATGCCAAGAGTAGGGAAGCTGTTTTAGATGATCCCCAAGTCTGAGGAAGAGCTTATCAGAACTGTCTGTGATGTGAGTAATTGCCGTGACTCGACCATGTGGCCAAGAGGATCTTGACCGGAGAGGCGTAGGGGGACGGCTCGGAGGGCGCCGCCGTCAGTTGTGGTGTGCATCGCCATTTGGAGCTCAAGTGAATTCCAGTTTTAAGATTATAAAAAAAATTGAATGGTATACCATTGACTACCATCTATCATACACCATTGATATACCATTGGAATACCATTCGCACAGCACCCACCATACACCAATGGTATACCATTCAAGCCTCAATGGTATACCATTCAAACTAATTTAAATAATTCGGACGTTACTATTACCATATTCATGAGCACCATTTACCATTCATATACCATTGATCAAACACCATTCACCATTGATCTACCATATGGCCACTATAGACAGGTTTACCATTGACCACCATTCACCATTCAGCCACCATTCACTGGCCTACCATTTACCATTCAGCCACCATTCACTGGACACCATTGGCCTACCAATTACCTTACACCATTCACCATACACCATTCGCCTACCATTCAACATACACCATTCGTGTACCATTCACCATCCGCGTACCATTCACTATACACCATTCGCCGTACACCATTCATGTACCATTCACTGCTCACCATACACCATTCAACTACCATTCGTCGTACACCATTCACGTACCATTCAAAGTACACCATTCGTGTACCATTCACCACTCACCATACACCATTCAACTACCATTCGTCGTACACCACACACCGTTCACCATTGATTGACCATTCACTTTACACCATTCTACCATACACCGTATACCATTGACCTACCATTTACAGTACACCATTGGCCTACCATACACCATAGGCTTACCATACACCATTGGCTTACCATACACCGCACACCATTGACCTACCATTTACCATACAACACTGTCATACACACTATACTATTAGTCAACCATTCAAATAACACCATTGGTCATTCACTATAGACCACAAGTGTAAATTCAATGGTAGACCAATGGTTTACACTGAATGGTAGACAGTAGAACAACGATGTGCAATGTATAGTAGGCCAATAAAGTACAGTGAATGGTAGACCAATGGTGAACAGCATATCTCTGGGGTTAGTGGTAGGCTTAATAATGGAATAAGTATACACAAGAAAAAAAATGAAAACAGTTACTTATTTCAAGAACGTCAATAAAATGTTTTTACTATAAGAAGTTTAAGTACAGCATAAATGGCACAGAGTATTCACAAGTATAGACTTTATAATTAAAGCACATAAGTTATTAATATATATGACTTAGCTACTCGTTGATATCTATACTCTGTCAATCTTGTTATCTAAAACTAAACATGCATCAAGACAGAGTTTGATTGAAAAACACAACAAATGAAGACTAACATTTCCAAGAATAAACCTGTTCTCTCATATTGCTTTTTACATGGATTGAGTACTTGGCAAAACCACTGTTCTGCATACAAACCTGATACTTGTAATACAATAAACTTGATGTTAAATCTTTTGTGTGTAATTGATTTCAACGACATTAATAAACATTTTTTTACTAATAAGTTCAAGTACAAAAGAGTATTGACAGGTATGGCATAAAAGCACCATATTATGAATACATGTGACTGTGCGACTCCACAAGAGATCAATGATTGCACTCCACATAAATATTATGTTAATCTTCCTATAAACATTTACATGTAAGACAGAGTTTGGACAACAAACTAATGAACACCAAATTTCGAAGATTAAACTCAAAATGTGTGATAGCCTTCACATGGCCAAATGAATAAAGGGTGCCACACCTAGAAGAAATGAAATATCCCCAAAAGGGGGGAAAATAGTACTCCCAAATTGGTCTTTTTTTTCTTTTCACCTAAAAAGATATATCAATGGCCTGTTTCTACATAGAATTGTTAAAAGGTATTACCCGCCTACAGTAAGTATCCAGAATCCCGGATAACTTTCCTGTAGAAACAGACGCGATGCAGTTTATTGATAAATTGCATCGCGCAAAATACAGTTTCTCATAACCATCTCTCTGAGAGGTGGTTATTGCCATGTTAATCCGTTTTACTTTTCTGTAAAAACATGGGGCAAAATAGCATACGTGTCTGGCTTAAGTGCTTGAACCAAGAAGTGCGATTTCACAGTATACATATATTCTGGCCGTTTTTAATCTCTCCAGCTGATCGCGAAAAATGTGTACCTGCTACAATGAGTGAGATCTACCATGAATTTTGAAAATTTTCCTAACGAGATGCAATTTTCGACATACCAAAATGCAATGTGAGGTTATAGGTTGAATTTTCCGATTTCCGCCGTATTTGCGACGCGAAATGCAAGGTAATGAGATTATAAGGTCTGTAGAAAGGGGTTGGTTTAAGAATGATAAGGTTATTCGTGTCCGGAAAAGATAAACTGTTTTTAATGATTTACTGTAGAAACACGCCAAAAGTTTATCATAAATACAATAATGATACATTAAGAAATAAATAATATATCACAAATAGAAAGAAAATATAATGAAAATAGGGAAAGAAAATTATTCAATTTGGAACACTAAAAAACAGAAGAAAAATAGAGACCATTTTTGCAAAATATATAGAAAATGATATATACAAGATACCCACTTATTTCTTTTCTATTTTTGTTGTGTTGAATCAAATGAATAACTCAACTATGTGTGAGAAATAATATGATTATTGTCTTACACAGTAAATCAGTAGTCAATCGTAATTTTTTACAACCGAGCTTGGACAAAATTTAAATTCATATAATACAAAAAATATATAAATTGTGATCTTGTATATTCATGAGGACTTGCAGAGAACAGTTTTACCAAAAAATAACAACTTTAATTCGTCAAAACTTCATTAATCCTCAACAAATTTTGATGAAATTTTCAGTGTTTTTTGTTTGTCTGATGTACACTTTGAATTATATCACATAGCTTTCAGTCTCGAGTACCTCTAGCCCTTCAATCAAATTGGTTGGACGACCGGTTACATTTTACATATAACATAGTTATAAGGAGAATGAAGGGGACCATAGAAAGAAAGCATGAGAAAAGGGGAGATTTTGGTAGGGAGAGAATGAATCAGAAAAGGATCATGCTGAAAATTTCATTAAAATCTGATAACAAAGTTATTGAATTTGAAATTACACAACATTTTGGTACAAAATTAACCCAATATACACATGATCGTCAGGAATATTTGTTAGGCTTATTGTATAAAATGAAAAAATTATTTCATATTTTCATACATGTGTGTATGATATGTCCCAAGTATCATATCATTATTTCCAGCAATGCATATCTTCACATTAAAGGTCAAGTCCACCACAGAAAAGGTTTTTTTGAATCAACAGAGAAAATCAGGCAAGCATCATGCAAAATATTTCATCAAAATCGGATGCAAAATAAGAAAGTTATGACATTTTGAAATTTCGCCTATTTTTTACAAAATAGTTATATACACAATTTACCCACATGCATATGAGGGAATCGATGATGTCCCTCACTTTTTGTTTTGGTTTTCATTGTTTGAATTGTACAATATTTCAATTTTTACAGATTTGACAATTAAAAAATAAAAATAAAACTTTATTTCATTGGACAAAGGGGAGAAAATTATATTTCATATTTAAAAAACAAAGAAAAGTGAATGAGTGATGTCATCAGTTCCCTCATTTGCATACCGACTTGGATGTGCATGTAACTATTAAGTGAAATTGAGCGATACTTAAAAATGTCATACCTTTCTTATTTTTCATCCGATTTTTATGTTTGATTTTTCTCTTTTTAATCAAATCAACTCTTTTGTTAGGGTGGACATGTCTTTGAAATAAATTTTCACTCCATTTTTTATAGTTCTCAGAGGACAAAATGTAAATTAGCGCGACTTCTTGTAATAAAATACAAAAGAACAAGTGGGGATATGACATCAGCTGGTTTATAACGTCGTGGTCTAGTGGTTTTTTCTCTCACCTTTCAAACAGAGGTTCGTGAATTTGAGTCCTAGCCATAGTGTGTTTTCCTTCAACCCGAAATTCATCCACACTGTGCATCACTAGACCCAGATGAAGTGAATGGGTACCCGGCAGGATTAATTCCTTGAAGCTGCAATAAGAAATACTGGATGAAAACAATGCAAAGGACAGTATATTAGCTAAGGGTTCAAAATATGAATGCTTGTCGTGTGTGTAAGCTTTCTTTAGAAGTTCATATATTTTTTATATATCGAGAAATTTGCAGTATAATCTACCATTCAATTGAATGATACCAATTAACAAATATCAACAAAACATTTTGTAAAATATAAATAAATTTATGTTTAACCATAGATGGGTAACCTATTATCTAATGGGAGGTTGCCCCAATGATGACAAATACCACAACAAATGAATACCTGGGGAAAGTGTCCACCCTTCCCCCCTCAGCCAACATACTGATTTTTTTTCTGGGGGGGGGGTGTCACAAAAGACGTGTGCTCCTCTAAATAGGGATGACATTTGTCCTTTCTCAGGATTTTTTACCATTCCTGACAAGGTTTTTTTTTTCAGCTATGCCACTGCAGGAATACAATCTGTTTTATCTCATGAAGCTTTGCAATTTTTTCTACTCAAGAAAATTCTTACACACCTACCTTTCATAAACTCCAATTGTTTCTTGTACACGGCACGTTTTCTGTGTTCAACACCCGTCGTGTCATTCCCAGATAAGGCTGGACCATCTAACTTATCATCCAGTGTATCCGTCGTCCAAACTTTGAAAATGAAATAAAATCAATTTGAGTGTTGTAAAATCTGCATGTATGTGCAGATACAAACAAAAATAGAATACTAATATAGTAATAGAAAAAGAATGATCTCAGAAATTTAATGTCAAAGGTATTTTTCATGGATCTCTGATTACCAGCCCAGAATTCAGGTTAAAAATAAGGAAATGTGATAGTATTCAGCGTAGTTCAGACAAGGCTGTATTATAACTGTGCATGCTTTATTCTAGTAATATCTATGTCATCTGAAATCAAATTTCTAGAGCAGCAATTTTCAAAAGGAGGGTAATCGATGACATAAATTCCAATTTTCTGGTATTGACAATCGCAGAAGCAGATCCAAGTGGGCACATTTGACCTGTGCCCCCACCTTGAGAGTAATAGTCGATGTGTTTTATAAAAATGTGGCTTTCTTACACAAGTGTCCCCCTTTTGTAGAGTCTATCGCAACGTGCACAAAGTCAATTGGCTTCCGGGTTTCGGAGCGTCGCGTGAATATGCATGAAATTGCAGAGTTTCGATAATTTTCGATCGATACCGGAGCGATCCGATCACAAACCAAGACTATTTACCGCGTACACAACGTGACCGGATATCGCTATCGATACTTCCGCACGCAGTCCAAAGGAATTATTTTTGGGACCATGTGGTCATGACGTGATCTGCGCGATTGACCAATCAGCGGTCTTCGAATCGCTTTGCGGAGACGATCTATCCGTTGTACACAGTCTATGGACAATTGTTCGTTGTGCATGCAACTTCGAGCAAAACTCCCCACCAGAATTGTCTACACACATTTTGAGATCAATACACAATATGCCCACCACTTTTCAAAATATTGCGGATCGCTTGGATTCGCCGTCATGTTGATATGGACCGAAGTTATGCGATCAAAATATTCGCATGCGGCATGCTGGCAGTTTGATCGCCACATGTTAGCATGATTTGGTTGCTAACTTCAGTCCATATAAATATTACAGCGAATCCGAGCGATCCGCGAAGTGATGTCTACGGATTAGATCAACGACGTCGAGATCGCAGACTAAATACAGTCATTCCCAATATTTTGAAAAGCGGTGGGTATATTAACATCGAAATGTGACTGAGGGACCTGTCATGACATTTGGGAACAAGTTTTGGTGATGAGGTATGCTGGTAATCGGCCGGTGCAAAACTGCATTAGCGCCAGTTTTCTCTGCATAATTCCTCGAAAAATTGAATAGGAATCGTTTGTCACTCCGTCCAGTCACAGTTCCACACACAAAGTGCACATTTTACCATTGAAATAGTATGTGCAATGAGTGGTGTGTACGGTGTAGCTAAGTTATAGGCCTGCGTAGCCTTTATCATTTTTTAAACTTTAGGACCCTTACCATGTTTCACCTCCATTTTATCTCATTTACCAACATCTATCAACAACAACAACAAATTATAGGCCTAATTTCAAAGCAATATTTGTCGGCAAGTTTTCAATTTCAGTGAATTAACGTTGTGCAGTAACGGTCTATTTCACATTATCACAATTAAAACTTTGACAGTCTTGACATTAGCATTAACAAATCATTCATTCATGAATTCAATGTATTCAGAGATGGTTTTGTAAAACATTGACAATAAACATCAGGCAATATGAGCGAATTACTATTCAATGCTCGCCGAGCTAAACTCAGCAAATACAAAGCATACATGTAAACCATAAGCACTCCCTATCGTCAAAGCCACGTCCCAGCCCGTAGAGCAGCGGCCAGCGCAAACGGGGCAGTGACGGTGGCAGTGCAGTGGTCGTGGCAGTACAACGACATCGAACATTTTGAGACAATTTGATAAATAAATCAAAGAAAATTGTTATAGAACTTACTGTTTAGCCTTCTACAAATGACTTTGAAGTCGCTGTCCGAATCTGACCCGTGTTCCTTTAGTTTTTGATGAATTATCGACGGACTTATCAACGGCAAAACGGTAGTACCGGTAGATCGAGTTTTCTTTTTCAAATATTGCACTTGGCGGTTAGACGTGCACGCGTGCGTACGTGCGAGAACAACATGTATAATAGAGCTACCTGGCAAGCAGCCAAGCGGCCCCGCTAGCCAACGCATTATGGGGGGGGGATAAATTATGACCAAATCTGGGGGAGGGGACTTCTTCGCCAAGATAAATACACATCCCGATATGGGTGGGGCGTGAATTAATCCAAATCCGGGGTGTCTTCTTTTTCCTCTCGATTGGTTCTGGGATGGAAACCATGATTGCGTGAGATCAATTTTTGCCACTGCTTGGATCTTGGAATCTATGAAAGAAAGTTTTCGATCCCTTCATTTTTCCTTTTCTCTCTCTTCTTTCTTTTTTATTTTCGTTGTCTTTTTTTCTTTTCTGTTTCTTTCTTTTCTTCTTTGCCTTTTTCTTTTCTTGTTTTTTTATATTTTTTTACTCATTCCTCTTCCCTTTTAATTTGCTTTTGTTTTGATTGAAATTGAGATTTCATTCAGTATATTTCTTTTCTGTTACATTGTACTATATCCTGTATGGCGGAAGGGAATTTTGATAGGGGTGGGGGAGCAAGACAATATGGATAAATCATTTCAATCAAGTAATGACCGGCCTATAGAATAGCTCTCCTCTTTATGAACGCCGTCCGTGAGAAAGAATAATTAGGGCCTAAAAATAGAATTAGAATTTTGAAAATATCATTTGTAAAAAAAAGAGAGAGGAATAATTCATGATTGGAAGCAGCTATAGTAGCGTACAAATGGGTTCGGAGGGGGCTAAATTTGGACGTTGCAGACTGACCATATCAGGGTTTGCGGATGGGAATTTGATAGAGGTTGGGGGACCAAGACAACCAACAGTGAATTTATTTTGAGCAAAATATGGGGCATTGCAAGAAACTTGCAATCGAACGAAAATCAATTTCACACTCCAAAATCAATTGAAAGTCATACTTTTCATTGCAAACTTGCAACTGATTTATTGTTTCTTCCATCAAAAAATCCAAATTGATATGTTTTAGATAAAATTAATGTATATAACCTGTAAATTTGCATCTTCGGATTAATTGCAAATATCTTTTTGGAACACTCCAGATATAGTTCTTTTCATAAAAAGCGGCCATAAATAAGCAAAATGATTATAAATTAAATAGAATAAAACTTTGAAAATAAAAATATGAAGAACGTAGTTTAAAATAAAAACGAACAGTATACCGTACGATAGAGGAGCTACATTTCTGCCATTCAATTTTCACTACCAAGAAACAAAAAGCGAAAAGGAAACAAAGGGGAAAAGAGAGGATGGTGATGGATATTACTGAGACACCATTGAGTATATGGTATACCATTCACCATACCAATCATACGATTATAGTGGCACATACTACTGAAACACTATTGAATATCACTGAGACACCATTGTATACCACTGACACACCATTGGGTGTATGGTATACCATTCATCATACCATTACAGGCACATACTACTGAGACACCATTGATTACCACTGAGACACCATTGTATACCACTGAGACACCATTGGGTGTATGGTATACCATTCATCATACCAATCATACCATTATAGAGACACATACTACTGAGACACCATTGAATACCACTGAGACACCATTGTATACCACTGAGACACCATTGGGTGTATGGTATACCATTCATCATACCATTACAGGCACATACTACTGAGACACCATTGAATACCACTGAGACATCATTGTATACCACTGAGACACCATTGGGTATATGGTATACCATTCATCATACCAGTCGTACCATTATGGAGGCACATACTACTGAGACACCATTGAATACCACTGAGACACCATTGTATACCACTGAGACACCATTGGGCGTATGGTATACCATTCATTATACCAGTCAAACCATTAGAGGCACACACTAATGAGACACTATTGAATACCACTGAGACACCACTGTATACCACTGAGACACCATTGGGTGTATGGTATACCATTCATCATACCATTACAGGCACATACTACTCATACACCATTGAATACCACTGAGACACCATTGGGTGTATGGTATACTATTCACCATACCAATCATACCATTACAAGCACATACCACTGATACACCATTAAATAGCACTGAGACACCATTGAATACCACTGACACACCATTGGGTAAATGGTATATCATCCATCATACCAATCATACCATTACAAGCACATACCACTGAAACACCATTGAATACAACTGAGACACCATTGGGTGTGTGGTATACCATTCATCATACTAATCATACCATTAGACACATACCACTGAGACACCATTTGGTATATGGTATACCATTTACCATTAAATAAACTACCAATTACCATTAAGAACTTACCATTGAAACACCACTTAAATACCATTCGCGTACCATTTACCATTCAGATCACCATTCAACTACCATTCGGCACCATTCAAATACCATTGGCGATTTTTATAAGGGGCGCAGTGCATATCAATTTGTTGTGTACAAAAAACGCTCCTCTTATAAGGCATAGAAATACGCGCCGCTGTCTTCGCATCGTGCAGGCAGTCTACGTGTATAGTGGCGGGCTGCTACATTGCGGTGCAGTTCAACTTACATATATCGTGAGCGCGCACTCAGCTGCGTGTTTTCACTTCTTCTCCTTTTCTTGTCATTTTTCCTCGCATTACTTGTTTTCATAAATTTCCCTCTCACTTTCCTTGTTTTTTCACTCCCTTCAGTTTTGTAACTCTTCTTGATCACTTGCATTCATTGGCACACCCCCCGGTCAAAAATGGTACGGTCCTATCCCGGAGGGGCCACTTACATTGACGAGTGGATACCATGCGCGACCAAAAAAACACGTAAAAAGGATGTCCTTTTCACGATAGGGCACGTTACGTACGTAACGTGATAAGGGTGTCAAAAACACAAAAATAATGAAAAAAGGGTATCTATTTCGCTGGGAAAATTACGTGTTTAGGGTCGAATTTGCGTGGATGATAAAACAAAATTCAAATGTTTTATAAAGGATGTCCTTTTTGCCCCAACACTTCGTGTTTAGAGTCCGATTTGCGCGAGGTGTAGAAGATGGGGTCGTACTAAACCAAATAAGGTAAAGCCGACGACCGAAGGACCCCGGAAGGACCCGTAACAATAAAACATTCCTGTACTTGTTTGGGGTTCATTTCAGGGAATATTTTCCAAAAGTATATCGTTTTGTTTCCAATACTTGTTAAGGGTAGGGTTTCACACGCCTATACTTGTTAAGGGGTGCTTTTCGAGACCCCATGGTCGCGCATGGTATCCACTTGTGAATGGAAGTGGCCCCCCCGGGGGTCCTATCCAACATACACTCAAGTCGTCGCTGTACGAATAGTGAAATTTACGCGCTGCGTTGCCTAGCTATGCGTGTGTACTGTGTACCATACTGTGTACACACAATGCCAAGCAGCTAGCTGAACCCGCCAAACTATAGACTAGTGACCAATTGCAAAAGCTTTTGCAAATGTGAAAAATGACAGAGGTTTTTTTTATCCAATCTCTATCTCCATTTCACAGCATTTTCTGCAAAATGTCTTTTTTTGATAGGGTCTATTGTGACGTATATAATTTTTTACAACAATGTGAATTAAGTCGATCGCACCAAACGTTTCGTTTCCCGCACTTGCCCATTGGCTCATGTACAAATTGATTTCCAAAATCATCAAGAAAGGTTCCAAAAACCTCAAAAGTGACAGAACTTAATTTGACTAAAATTAAATGAAAATCATATCATGTTCAAGGTGAGAATCTGCTCTATTCTATTCTGTTTTGATAGATCACCTTGTTTACGCGTTTGGGAGATATCTTAGCAAATCCCTCAAAAACGGCGTATTTTCTATTATTCTCCATAGGGAAATAATTTAACACGCTACGCACTGTAAAAAAGGAGCGCAAACAAATTGATATGAAGCACTTGGGCAGCCTGAAATGATCGTGCGTTTGTTAGTCTTTCATTTTGAGATTCTCAATATTCTGCATGTATATATCTTAATTTCTTTTTTTTCATTTGCACATGGCTGTATTTTTATTTTCATTAAATGAATCGCCCGAAGAACTGCTTACAATTAAGCATTAGTGCTATTTTAGCAACTTTTATTTGCGTAAGAAAATTAAAATAAAATCACCAACATTTTATTCACCATTTAGCGTGATGTGCCAATCCTGGTATTTTGCTGACTGAACGAAATACAGACACCATGGCCCATATTCTGAAGTTGGGCTTAAATTAAACTCAGGTTTAAAGTTTTAAAAATAGAGTCATGGACAGCCAATTTTTACATACCGTAATCACTGTACAGTACTAGAGATATATCATACTTTCAGCTCATTCGGCTCTCAAATTATTCATAACTGTGTAGGAAGTATAAATAGATGATTGTATTCACCATCGATGAATCAGGAAAGAGCACAGTAAACATAAGAAACATACAACTTAATAAAAGTTTTTGATACTTTCGACTTCAGGGCCCCGTTGCAGAAATAGAGTTGCAATCAAACGCAACTCTAAAAATCATGCGCAACTTGATTTTCAACCAATCAACAGCGCGTATTTGGGACTTGCGTTGATTTTTTGACTTGCGTTTAAACGCAACTCTTTCTGCAACGGACCCCAGAATACGGGCTCATGAAGGTTTTCCAACCCCCCCCCCCCCCCTTGCACGTCATTTTGCATTGACGGCTCCTGCTAGCTAGCTAGCTGCCCATAGTACACCCGTGCAGCGCAGCTACGGAAACCCGTTACCGTATATACACCGATTACGCATCTACGTCTGCGATGCAAAGGTAAACATGGCGTCACGGAAGGCACGGAAGGTGCCATCAGAACAGTTTTAAAAGCACTTTTGACGGAATTAAATTTGTCAAACACAGCATTTCCAGTTGGCCTTCAACGCAAGGGATCCAAGCATATATTATTCGGCCATATTGTCGAGAAGAAACCATTATTTTTGGTATCGAACCCGTTTGAATTTCACCGCAGTCACGGCAGTGGGAGCAGGCGGTCGCACGCAGTTTAGAGTTCGACCTTTTTCTACGTTGCTTTGCATGCATGGAAGTTGGCCATACGGTACGCTACGCCTACGATTGTCCAACTGCAGCCTTTGGCTTTGTGCAGGGTTGTCATTGACTTCGGCCCGATCGTGATCTGTCTTCTTCTTGGACTTGGTCTTGCCTTGGAGCTGGAACTGTTCTTCCGATTTTAATTCAAGCCGTAAGTTTATGAAAGTCTTATTACATATTTTGGCCAAATTGTGGTTTTGGGAACCACTCGTACATTTGTGTACGCGCACTTGTGTACAATTAATGGAGGTGGAAATAGGGAACCGTCATGACCGTGCATGTGACTGAATAAAGCGCTGCTGTATGAAGTGAACGGTGGTTCCCTATATCACGATAATGCCCATATTTTCTGGTAAATATCTAAACAGCTGGCAGCCGTCTGTTTCGAGGAGTTTTTGAATATTTTTTTAGAAATTTAGGTGATCTGTACGAAGCCCCAAACCGGACATTTTTGACAACGAAAAAAAAAATTATTACGTACGTATGTGATAATTATTACGTATGTACACAGTATCATTACGTACGTACGCAGTATCATTACGTATGTACGCAGTATTATCACGTACGTACGTGGTATTTATCACGTACGTACGTACGTAGTATTCTAATTTTCATTGGTCTATGGAATGGATTTTCGCCGACATCGGCACCCCGCATTTAATTGGCCCAACCAACGTCAGCATGCTAGCTGGGACCATGGTTAAACCATATCTTGTGATGATCATGATCAGACTTTTCATCGATTATAGGGCCTATATTCCCACGATATTCGTATGATAACCATCATGACCATTTTCTTCTTGTCGTCATCAGGCTTTGTTTTCAATTAAACCATTCTTTTCAGAAACTGCTAGAAACACATGGGGAAAGGACAATTTTCATAAAGGCATATAAATGTTAGTGTTTTGGCCAGACAGTTTTTTTTTCAAAAATGTATCCACCCGCGGCACTGGGATGAGCCTCTATTATTGTACCACCCTTTTGAAATTGCTTCGTTCTCTTCATAAATTTGAATATAATATGGTATTAATTGATGTAAATTAAGTGAAGATGTGGGGGTCGGGTGTCTGGACTCTATATTTTTGGAGCCTTAATATATGTGCAAAAATATGCCTATACAAAATTCATTATAGCTTTTAAAGTAGTCCGTTGACCCCCATTTTTGTTCATATTCGAATAGAGTGTGGATGGGAGATGTGATTTCATGTCACATTTGACCCGAATTTTTATCATGACGTCATCAAAATGGCGTCGGAACTCAAAATTCCCATTTCGCTACTTATGACGTCATTATAATTATGCAAATTTGACTTTAACTCTGTAGATATTGGTCAATTTTCGCTCAGTTTTCAATATGTTGTAGCTGAGGACATACTCTTTCTAATTTGATGCCTTTACATGTATTTACTTTTAAAGGAATGGATCATCCTGAAAAATGGCAAGTTATAGAGGCATGTCATTTTTGCTCATTTTGTGTGCAATCTCTATGGGAAATGACTTTTCTCAAAACTGGATTTTACATTCCTCTATTTCGCGAGCCATATCTCCATTTCTATTGGTTGGTTTTCTCTGAGCTTGAAGTATGTTGTAGCTGAGATTGTAAGCTATCGCAAATGTGGTCTTCGTTTTCCGATCAGATGCCGGGATCATGCCCGTATTTCACTTGCAAAATTGGATTTGAGATCCTCCTAATTTACTTGTGTAGAAAGTCTATGGGATACAGTGCAGCTCAATTGGTAAGGCACCAGACTTGCATCCTTAAGGTCGAGGGTTCGAACCCAAAAGTGAACATAAATTTTTTTCTTTTCAACTTTTCACAAATGTTCCTTAATCACCATTACAAGGTATATTCAAATATAGCACAATAAAGTAGGTTAAAATCGTTTTTAATAGGCCTATAACATGTACAGTGTGTATCGCCTACACCTACATGTATTTCACATATTCTCATTTCCCTCTTTTCAAGAGTATTCAACATGTTCTTTTCGTAATAAAAGTCAAGTTTTCAATATGAGCAGCGTATTGATCTCAATAAACATGGTGATTGTATTCATGATCATGAAAATCAGAGACAGATCACCTAATTCGTCTTCATGACGAATTAAAATTCTAGTTATTTCTAATTTCTCCTCGTATACAGACGGCTCGCTGAGTCGCTATCTTGCAGCCACCATAGGGACTTGCAATGCAAAATCCCCCCGTCGGGGCTGTTCAATTTTTGTCTTTAATGAATAAAAATTTTGAAAATTAACGCGACCAAAATGCAAATTTATATTCCCTCTTGGCATTTATTGCCAAAAAACTGAGAAAAATGAAGTTGAAAGGAACAAAAACAGTGACTTACCTCGGCTGTCGCGCAAATTCACTTCCCCGTTTTATCCGATCTAAGTCGTAAACATATGGCCATTGAGTCCCCTGTACAGATCACGCTAGAACTTTGGTCTCTGTATTTGGTAAGTGAAGCCAACGGAGATCAGCTGAACAACCAACAAAACAGAGACCGAAGCTTTTGGTCTAGTAAATAACATGCCATGGTAATACGTAACCCAGGGAACTCCTGCCCGCTACGCGGGTTGGAGCCCAGGACCTTACGTGTAATTGACCATACTCACCTGACTAGCGTGAAGTATGGTCAAAATAATTCTCCGAATAAATAGTTAAAACAGAAATCAAGCACTTACCATGATTATATGGATGAAGGTCTAACGAGTGGCAGTTTCCTGACATCTGGGCACAAACTGGAACCTAAAAAAAAACGAAAAGTTCTCTCCTACCCCCGTCTCGATCGGCCATTTTTGTTATGAATCGTAACCCAGGGAGCGTTGACCCGTGCCTGGTTACCGACGGGCCGGAGCTCCATGGGTTACCGCGCTGCAAGTGCATACGTGTACAAATGTAAGATCCAGCTCAACGATCGTCGGATTAATGGCCAAAGGATATAGTTTTCCGTGAAATTTTAAAGCCAAAATTATAAATTTAGTGTGTGGAAACTGGATACTGTCGCCAATGCGTCGTTTGGATTTTGAATGTGAGTTGTGACTGTGATTCCGATCGTTATACAGACAGTGCATGAGTGCAGTGGGCAGTGACTGAGTACCGGTACATAGCCCAGTTGCGGCCTGCCCGCTTCGTATGTCGGAGCTCCCTGGGTTAGTGAGTACCGTACCGGTGCATTTGCCATTGCATAATTTAACTTCTAAGTTCATGTGTAAGTTACATATGTATTTAGACTGTTAGTCTGTTTTCGTGAAATAAAGCCAAAATTATTAAGAAATACAAGGAGTATTCTGAGAAATATCCAGTTATTATTGTAATGGAAATACCGGTACATGTTTTTGAAGTCAAAAAATTTGGTACAATTTCATGAAATGAATCCTGTTGATTTTCCTGTTTCATGTTTCATTACACTTGTACAAAATTAAGATATTTTTCTTCTTTGTGGACAGGTAAAAGGCACTTCAAAAGTGAAGGAAAGCCCCCCATTTCATGTTCTAAAATTTCAAAAATTTCTAACCGTGGCAGGGGGTACCCCCACTGGCCCCAGTCCCCCACACCCTTCCCGCGCAAAATGTGACACGCTCGTTACTCTGCGTGAAAAATGGATTCCTTTTTTTTTTCTTAAGTTGGCAAGTATGCTGTAGGGTGCGGTTGTATGTGGCTTGCGATGGTGAGTGCAGAAATTGAAACTTGGCTCACGCTTTGACGAGTTCGATGCTGTTTCGTCGCCTCCACGCTTGAAATTCTTGAATGTAATTTGTTTCCAATTTTCAATCCGATCTATCTGATTTTTATTCTCAAGCATCAAAATTGGAAATAGGGAAAATGTAAGAAAAAGTGGAAAATCGGATCGGGAATTGAAATAAAAATTGATTACGTTACATCAGGCATAGGTAGGCCCTTTTCGGTATTAAAGTATTAAAGGGGTCCACTCCAGTCGTGGATTGTGTAATCAAAGACATGCACCGGCATGTTTCTTGTGTTATGACTCGAACCATAGAGGAAGATAAATGATTAAAATGAAATTAATCTGGTTGTGAATGTATTTTTACATGAATGATTATGAAGGAATAAAATGAAAGGATTAAAATGATTGAGTTGGCTGAATTTCCCCAACTCTTTCAATCTAGCCCACGCCCCCCCTTTCTCTACACATCTCTCTCTTTCTGTCTTTCGATCAACTAACTTCCCTCTCTCGATCTCTCCTTTCTCCAACCTCTCTCTCCACTGTTGCCCCCACCCCTTGATCTTCTACAGATTGTTTATCAACATTCATGAAAGAAAGCCATGCCCTTATTCATTGTTCAAATAGGGTCAATGATCAAAGTGCATGTAATTCATCTCCACTGGTCTTGTGGATTGCGCAATAAATTCATGGTACAATCAAATTGAGCTTCTGTGTAATGTATGCACAGGCACATACATTCGTCATTCCGAAGCTTCGTTATTCCGAAGGTTTGTATTTCCATATATATTCTTGTTAGTAAAGTGTTTACATGTACTTTTATTGTCAAATTGTTGAGTATATGCCTATTGAAGGTTCCCATAATATATATATATATATATATATATATATGAGATATATATTGCTTAACATCAAAATGCCTAAACAGATACATATTCATGAGCATAAATGTTTAATGTTTCATTTGTGAACTGATGAGCTTAATTTCTTTCATGTGTTTTCATACTGTGACTTAAGATTGGAAGAAATCATGTAACTGGTGAACACTGTACTAACATGAATATCAGTATGTGGGACTAGAGTGAAATTTCATGGTATCTTTGGAAGAGTTTTAAAAGGTGAAGAAGTAAAATATCATCATTGGTTTTAACATATTTTGTCAATATCATACAAATAATTAACATACACGAAAATCAAGTTAAAAAAATATTTGTCCGGGGTCAAAGTAAAGGTCAAAGGTCACAACCTTATAAATCGCTCCAATACATTATTTGATGCATGTTTTGGATTCCTCTCCGAATTTCCTTTTGATTGGTACCAGTTTCGTGAAAATTGGTCAGCACGTTACGACGCAATGGCCATTGAACGTTAAAGGTCACACCCATTTTTGTCAAAACAAGGAGAAAAGGCCGAGCCGTAGCGCGAGAACCGAGGGACCGATTTGACTAATTTTTTTGTTATGCGCGTGGGCCATGATGAATTTTATGTGTACCAATTTACAACGAATTCCGAGAGGGTCGGGTGCAAAATTGCACATTATCGGGTGAATTGGCATGGAATGACCCTGGTGTGAAAAATAAGCGAAACTTTAAAATGTCATAATTTTTGTATTTTACATCTGATTTTGATGAAATTTTCAGTGTTATACTAGCTTGTTTTTCGCTATTCATTCAAATCAAAATTTTTGTGGGGTGGACTCTAGTAATGAAATAAAATAGTGACATGCATAGTCCGAGTTAAGCCTGAGTCGAATCGATTTTAAAATCGGTGTTCGATCGATGTCATCGAACACCGGTGCAGATTTTGCAAAATCGGTGCATCGAAAAAAAATTTAAAAAATACGTCGGCTGGCCGATTCGTTTGGTTTACACAATCAATCATCAAAATATCAGTAATGTCCAACTTTACTACTACTACTTACTTGATTTCTATTGCCCCCAAAATGAAATCGATTGAGTAATTATGATGCTATTCACCATTAATTTTAAGTTTATTTCGATCATAGTTCGAGTCTTTACTCCTCTGCTCGTGCCGAGATAATTTATGCACGATGAATTCATCGAATGGAAGTCATGGCCATCGATCGTGCATGCGCAGTACTGTTCTTTAATCAAACCAGAAAATGGCCGGAAATTGACGCGATCAACGTAAAATAAATCTTGCTTTCATGAACAATGTTAATATCATGACCAAAGAACATTATTTAATCGTAATATTTAACAATAATTTGCATAAGATAATCATTAATATGAATTTAGAGCTTATGATGTGAAACGTTTGTATTTCGTTTCAATTTTCAATGGCGGACATCTCATAACAATCGACTTGACTTCGAGCTAGTGCACTTGTCTAAAAAAAATAATCACATCAGGATTGATTCTCGAACATTGTCTACATGCAAAAACTCTGTTCAAGTTCGTAATATCACCATATAATAACATTTTACATGACAAAACAGAGAAAATTGCGTTTGATTTTTTTTCCCATCAATTTGAAGCTAGTTTGTGCCCAACTTTGGGCTCTGATTTCATGAATGGGAAAATATGTCATACGTCATCGAACACGCATGCGCATTGTGCTTATTTTCTCGGAGCGTGGAGGAGACGTCCAGAGATAAAAGATGGAATAACAATAGAAATAATCCGGCCAGTATTAATTCTTCCATATGAACATAACATACTTTGCTGACATCGTCAATATTCTTAGTATGACCATAAAATCTTGTTAAATCGTAATAATTTAGATGAATTTAGGGCTCGATTCGAAACATTCGTATTTATTTTGATCGCATGCTCAATTGCGTCTAAAAAAACGGATTGTCATCAGGATTTATTCTCGAACATCGTCATAACTCATATTCCACAATCTTTCCTCACAATCATTATATCAGCATTGAATAGCAATTCAAATGACCATCCAGAGAAAATTACGTATCATTTTATTCCCATAAATTTATTTGGAGCTCATTTTGGATCCAACTACACAGTCTCAGGCAAGTTACAGCGCTCTCCGTTGATTGCACTTGTTTGCTGGCGTTGACGTCAAGCACGCCTGTCGTTTCGGGAGAGTGAGTGTACGGAGCTGCGGACGGGGCTGGTGAATGGACTGCAAATGCTAGTTGACCGAAAATCATTCGGATCGACTCTGCGTGATTCATGTCATTATTATTGTTTCATTTTAAACTTATATGTTGTCATCTGCAAATATCATTGTTGAAGATATTTTGGGAAGAATTCTGCTTTGGTCCCCGGCCTTTTTTTGTGTGTTTTGTGATCTTGGAAAATACAAACGAACTTTGCTGTCATCTGCTTGTGCAACGCTCACCCGGCCAACGCCAGCGCATACCCAGGCCTGCCAACTACTCCTTTTTAAAAGGAGTTACTCCTTTTTTTGGAAATTTTTAATATCCATTATATCATAGGGAAAGAAAATTCCCCTTTTTTTTGTCCATATATTATGTACAGTCATCTATGGGAAATATGCTGTGACTCCTATTTTGTAAATGAATCACTCCTATTTTGTATGTTTACAGGTTGGTAGGCCTGCATACCGTCAGTGCGTAGTGCATATGCAAAGCGCATCGCATCGACGCAAAAACAAAAGACTAAATTTTCCCCGCCTTCAATATTCGATGCATCGATGTTCGATCGAATTAGAGCTGTCGAACACCGGTTTTCAAAATAATCGATATGACTCAGGCTTAGTCCGAGTAGAAAGCGAAAACACCAAAGATTTGAAGCTGTCTGTATATCTTTGAAAAATGAATATAAACAATGACATACTGGTAATGTCATGTGAAATATATGTACAGTCCGACCTCTCTTATCCGGACACGTTGGGACCAGCAACAATCCGGATAAGGGATTTATCCGGATCTGGGAGACCCAATATAATTAAATACACGCAGCTGCGCTGCCGGCTGCCTCCCCAGGCCGGCCACCGGCAGTAGCTACACTATTGTAGTGGGTGTACGGTAAAGACAATATTCACTGCAGAGTCGGTGCAAATTATAGGCAATGTTTTTATGGAAATGAAATCGATCGATGGCCAAAACTCTTGGATAATTTACCTGCTAAAATGGCTGAGGTATACATCGAGCATACCTCGAAAGAAAGAGAATGACTCGATGAAACCAAGTTTTGAAATTTGATCATCGGTATTATCGCAGCTTCGCAATGTCAGCCATTGTTACACTGACTGTAGGCTCAAACATGATAGATGGCGCTGTCTGTATTGAGGCCTAAAGTTAGCTAGCAAGACATGTGTTGCTTTTCCCGCGAAGCAAAAAGAGAAACGTAATGAAATGTTTGCGCTGCACCCTGATTTACTGGAAATTATCATTCCTAAAGTTCTTTTGGTGATTTGGGTGAGATATTTTCATGAAAAATATGTCTGGAGTAGGGTGACAATGTTGGGAAATATATGTAATCAAAGTGAGTTTACGTATAGGATTGAGTTTAGATTGAAATCTCATTTCCTCGCGTACCGGTACTAGATTAAAAAAAAAAAAATCTCGGCAAGTGTGCGTCCGGATAATAGAGAGATCCGGATAAGGGGAGGCCGGATAAGAGAGGTCGGACTGTACCTACATGCATGAGCTGACCTCAGATTTATTCCTAAATATCTAATTAATTAATCATTAACCAGGATTTCAGCCACTTCGAGCTTCGGAAATGGGTGTTTTTGGCTTCGACATCAACATTATCATTTGAATTCTCAACCAGAGAATGTGGATATGCTCGTTAATTAAACAAAGCTATCTCTGGATCAGTTAAATGTATTGTAAAGTGGAATTGACCAACAGCAGGATATTTAATACTTATATTTTCTGTTTCATTTTTACCCACAGGACTTTGACAGGAAGTGAACAGAACTGGAATACATACAACAGCGAGAAAATAACACGAGCAGTCATGTCCTCTGTGCACTACAAGTTTAAGAGTAGTATTGACTACGACACGGTGACCTTTGATGGCCTCCATATATCACTCGCAGACCTGAAGAAGGCCATCATGGAACAGAAGAAAATTGGCAGAGCAGAGTTTGACCTTCAAGTGACGAATGCACAAACGGCAGAAGGTACAGTAGGTTTATTAACCTAAAAATTATCTGATATTAAAAATAAAAACAACAAAATTGTGTATAACGATAAAGCTCTGGCTTTTTCAATGTTATATCCCCGCTAAACAAAGTTTGTAGGGGTACATGTAGCCATCAGCGAACCGTTGGTTTGTATGTATACATGTATAGGCATCGGCGTACTGTCGGTCAATCAGTCCATTGCAAATCTTGATCATGGAACTTCTTCCTCAATTTTCAACCAATTTTCATGAAATTTGGAACACACATTGGTCTTGGGGTAAAGATGTATTGCCATGGTTACAGCTAGGAAAACTACTTCATTAGTTTTGAGCTCATCCTGCTATGCTGTGGCGTGGCATTCATCAACTGTCCACAATTTCAAAATGCTTCTTCTTTGTCATTTTAAGTCCAATTTCAATTTGTTTGCTTTTTATGGTAGCACTACATGTAGTAGGGAGGGGATCAAAACTTCTACACAAAATTTTGAAACTCATTTAATATGCTGATTTATGCGCATTTTTCAAAATTCACATAAAATGCTTCTTTGTTTGTTGACCGACTTTGATTTTTTTTTTCCTTCCATCTGGTAGAGCTTCATGAAGTTCACCAAACTTCTACACAGGATTTTGAAATTTTGACTAGAAAATTCATGCAACATTGATATATGCGTATTTTTCAAAATCCACATAAAATGCTTCTTTATTTCCTGACCGATTTTTTTTTTTTTTTTTTCCACCATCTGGTAGAGCTGCATGAGGTTCAGCAAACTTGTACACGTATACAGAATTTTGAAATTTTGACGAGAAAATTCAGCTAATTTATGGAAAATTTATTCATAAATCACAAAAATGCCTTTTCTCCTTCATTTCTTTATCAATTTCAATTCTGGTTCCTCAATTTATGTCACTAATATAATTTACTACAGTGTCAACTGGGCTGAAATTAAAAATTGTGTTATATATCTTTGTTGGGTAAAGACATGAGGGCTTATTAAAGTGTATTCAAAAATACACATGTACATAGCCATGGTAATAGCATAGGGCAGGGGTATTAATCTTCCTCAGTGATATCTCTCAAAGCTCAAATTAATTGACTATTTGATGGCCATGGCCATGGATTCCTCTTTGCTTGGCCATTATGCGCTCCAGAAAATTTATTCTGTTACGGCCGTATATTTACCTGCCCTTTTCCTTTGGCCGTCATGCCCTTGGTCAAGGTCAAATGATATATAAAGGTATATGTCTTTATGTATTATTTGGAGCCTAAAAAAGAACCAGAAAGGAACATGATTTGCAATTATCAGCTTAAAGTCACCATTAGTATTGAAATGACACACAAGCGAAAGTGGGTGTAAACACATTTTAGCACCCAATCATTACCGAAAATTGACCCAATTTATAGTTTTTGTCTCACCTGCATAGCAGAGTGAGACTACATGTATAGGCGCCGCTTTTCCGACGGCGGCGTCAACGTCAAATCTTAAAGAGAAATTCCAGTAGTTGCAGTTAACACTGATTTCATGAGAAAGTCTGTAAAACAAGGCTTAATTGCAAGTATATCATCGAGGATCTAGATCTGGTACAGTTACATTAACTGGACTTTGTGAAATCTTGAAATCTACGCTGAAAAATGTTCACACCGAAAATCCCCAACACAGATAAGCGCACGTGGGACAATGTATGATTATTGCTCAGGGCGTCGGGCCCGACGCCCTACCCGAATCCCGTGCTTATTTGCTGATTTCTCAGCAATTACACAATTTCTTCCAGAATCCTTTGGCACATGCGTTTATTTATACAAACAGACACTTTAGTGGTCATTTCATTGGATTCTGTACGAACTCATTTTGATATCGTTACCAAAACTAGCATTTACCTTTAACCTAAGGTTAAGTTTTTGAAATGACATCATAACTTAGAAAGTATATGGACCTAGTTCGTTAATCTTGGCCATAAGGTTAATCAAGTAATTGCTGAACATCCTAGTAGAGTTTCATGTCACATGACCAAGGTCAAAGGTCATTTAGGGTCAATGAACTTAGACCATGGGGGTGTTTCACAAAGATTTAAGCATGACTTAAGTCGCACTTAAATGCCGACGCGTACATGATATGCAACACGCGATCTTATTGATAAATAAGCATTAGTGCACGTCCTCATGACACGATCTGACCAATGCGGTCAAGCCTTTCATACCGTATGCAACTCGGTATTTAAGTGCGACTCTAAGTCATACTTAAATCTTTGTGAAACACCAAAAATCTCAACATCAAAATCTTAACCTGAGGTTAAGTTTTTGAAACGTCATCATAACTTAGAAGATATATGGACCTAGTTCATGAAACTTGGACATAAGGTTCATCAAGTATCACTGAACATCCTGCATGAGTTTTGTCACATGACCAAGGTCAAAGGTCATTTAGGGTCAATGAACTTTGGCCGAATTAGGGGTATCTGTTGAATTCCCATAATAACTTTGAAAGTTTATGGATCTGATTCATGAAACTTGAACATAATAATATTCAAGCATCACTGAACATTTTGTGCAAGTTTCAGGTCTCATGATTAAGGTCAAAGGTCATTTAGGATCAATGAACTTTGGCCGAATTGGGGGTATCTGTTGAATTACCATCATAACTTTGAAAGTTTATTGGTCTAGTTCGTTAAACTTGAACATTATAGTAATCAAGTATCACTGAACATCCTGTGCGCATTTCAGGTCACATGACCAAGGTCAAAGGTCAATGAACTTTGGCCGAATTGGGTGTATCTGTTGAATTACCATCATAACTTTGAAAGTTTATGGATCTGATTCATGAAACTTGTACATAAGAGTAATCAAGTATCACTGAACATCCTGTTCGAGTTTCAGGTCACATGATCAAGGTCAAAGGTCATGTAAGGTCAATGAACTTTGACCATGTTGTGTTTTTTTGTTGAATAACCATCATATCTCTATGTTTATTGGTCTAGTTCATAAAAAGTGGACATAAGAGTAACCATGTATCACTGAACATCTTGTGTGAGTTAGAGTAGTTATCAAAGACAGCACTGCTGCTATATTGAACCGCGTGATGCAGGTGAGACGGCCAGAGGCATTCCACTTGTTGATGATTTTCAGCTGTGTTTTTCAAGGTCATTGCAAATAAGACAAACTATTTGTGATGCATATCCTTTTAGTTCTAATGACAGACTACCATTACGGACAATACCAGTGCTTTCTCCCTTCTCTATTTTGATTTATCCCAATTTGAAATGTGCTGAAAACTTGTTACGTGTTGTTTTACATCGATTTTGGCTGTGTTTACGACCATTTTCGAATGTGCAAACCAGCTATTAAACATTTCCGTCACAAAAAAATTTAAGTATCCCATGAAAATAAGGTAAATGTACATGTATATCAGTATACAGAAATTGGGGTCGCACCTGGATGGGACGAGGGTTTATTCGTGACCTTGAACTTGGCAACTTTTAGAAAAATCCAACTTTGAGGGCGCCCTAGAAGAAATCGACAGGCATGGTACGGCCAAATTGTAGGTCTGTTGAGCAAGTCATAGACTTCAAATATGCATAATATTGGGTTCTAAGCTAATTGAATTTGGAAGTTATGAGCCTCCAAGCATATACCCAAAAACATTGACTTGGACGCTTAACACCATTTTCGGCGACCTTGTGTGCAATAACGGCTGGTCAGATCCACGTCATATTGTGTGTGTTAAGACTATAAAGTTCTTCCAATTTACAGAAAATTAGAACACTGCGTCATCAAACTTGGCTCCAGCTGTCAATCAAAATAACTAATTTTATTAAAACTTTTATTTTTTGTTTGGCCATGCATTGGTTGCTAAGGGAGGCCATATTTTGACCTTGGGGCAAAATATTTCAGTTTTTTCCGTCAGACACTTTGGGGAACATTTGGTGCGAGTTTAAAGAAAATCGAAGGGGGTCGGGTGACAAATTGTCTAAAAATTGGTTGATTTGACATGGATTGACCCATACATGTATACATGCAACTTTTTTGTGAATGAACAAAACTTTAAAATGTTATAGCTTATTTTACATCCGATTTTGATGAAATTTTCAGTCTTATGCCTTTTGGATTTTTTTCTCTTTATTCAAATCAACTTTTTGCTGCGGTGGACATGTCCTTTAAAGATTGAATCATCAATAGATATTTTTCATGTACTAAAATTGATTGTGGTGCTAAAAAAAATTGAGGTTATTTTCGTGTATTGATTATTAGTGATTCTATTCGGATAATGGTACTGTCTCATTAATTTTCATCAACATAATACAATGAATTCGGCTTTGAAAAGATGTGGAAAGCTCTTCATTGTCACTGAATTAATAATTCTGAGTGATATTCAGCATTTATTGATAGATTCACATGATTTATACTAGAGAGATGTCCTATTGCTTTTGTAATTACTTCAGCTTTCATGAGAAATACCCACCCCCTAAAAAACACAAATATTCTCCATTTAGGACTATGTTAATTGCAGAGCTCTTAAAAAAAATCATTTCCTTACCTCATTTCTGTCCTATTAAGGATTGATATGTATTTGACTTGAATCCCATGGTTACTCTTCTTATTTCCCAGCAATTACACAATTTCTTCCACACATATTTGGTACATATTTCTTAATATGCAAACAGACATTTAAGTGATGCTTTTGGAATTTGTACTGTATGAAGTCATTTCAAATTATTACCACAACCGGCATTTGTTCTTTATGCATCATAACTTGTGTCCCATAGGACTACATTAATCCGTTCAAATTTTAAAAAAGGAATGAGAATTTGAGTATTTGACTGTAATTTTTTAGATGCGGACACTTAAAAAATTTGTATTGTAATCTTTTTTAATTAACTCGGTTCTTATTGTCTTCTATTCAGAATACAAAGGAGAGGGAGATCTCATTCCAAAGAATGCATCAGTGCAAGTCCGCAGAGTTCCACTTGGTGGAGTTGGAGCAAACCTAGTTGCGTAAGTACAGATTATCATTTTTCGGGAATAAATAGTAATAAGAAAAGTCCTATTTGTGTACACTTCTTATTATACCTTTTTTTTCTGCATTTCCAGTACATCAACTCTTTTTGAAGTTTTACAATGGACAGTATATAGAGGTGCTGGGCAATATTCGATATTATGGAAAATTGGAAATCCAAGTGATGTAAAAGAAAATATTGAATATTCCATTAAGGTTTTATAACAAGATATAACCAAAATATTGTCAAATATGAAAAGGTAATTTGAATTCATTGGCCATTAGTACTGCTCTGTATTGTTTAAGACCAACTCAGAACTTTGTAAGTTGGTACCCAAATTCTTGCATTTCATGAACAAACACCAATGAAAGCCTTTATTTCATTTCCTTCTTCCCTGTTGTCACAGAATCTGCAGCTCATAATGACCCTAGTTGTATACATTTTCAGACTGATTTTTTAAATATTAATTGGCAATAGTTTACTGGCGATAATCGACTGACTTTGAAGCCAAATGTTTTCCAGGACTAGTGCTTAGCATTCTATGATTTGTAAATACCACAAATAATATTAGACTGTATTAGCCTAGACTGAAAATTTGAATTGGATTTAATGGTAATTAAATACAATGCTTTTCCCAATAGGGATAGTCCCTGGGTATTTTTGTGTTACTGAATACCCTCCATGTGTATGTCTGGCATTTTACCAATTAATGTAAATTAGTAATTTCAAGGCTGATGCAAATTGATAATTGTTTTGGTGATTTATATTCCACCAATGAAAGATTGAAGGGGATATAATAAAAAAAATGACTTACCGTTGAGCAGTTGGTCTTGTCCGTTGAAAATCTTGTGGATCAAACTTCATGGCACCCACATTGATCTTGAGATTGAAGATGTGCAAGACACATTTTTGCAAGTGTCAAATAGTGTTGCCCTTTTTTGTCAATAAATCATTATTTCAGAGTGAACCACATAATTTTTGTTCAACACCCCTCAGACTTGGTACACACATTGGTCTTGAAGTGTGTTGCTTTATGATTACAACATGTGGCAGTAAATGGGGGATTTCGTGTGTGCTTATGACATGTTTTTCTGGTGTTCCTTGTTTATAAATTGCCTGTGATATTTCTAGTTATCCTTCATTTTTGGCCATATTTCCCCCTTTCTTTCCATGCAGGGCCCCTGTCAAAATGGAAGCGACTTCATCTACAAAAGCAGTACGTAATCAGACCTGGTGGTATCTATCCCATTTCCATTTTCTCTTAAAAGAAATTGCAAGTATTGAATGTAAAACATTCGGTCAGGTGAGGTGCACAATGTGTTTTGTTTAGCAAAACGTCCCCTCTTTTTCCTTTTTTTCTTAGAATTTTTGAACCAGTTTCGTATATTCTTATGTGAACTGGATCATTTTTCTATAAAACTACTGTGGTTTTGTGTATAATAATTGCTGTCATATTTAGCAGTGTTGCACAAGAGAATCTTGGGACTGTTTTAAGGGCATTCCAAGGTCATTATTGAATAGTATACATGTACATGTACATGAAGTTTCCATTCATCGATGTGACTGATATGATTTCAAACTAATATTTTGAAATCACATCCTGCGTTCCCCAAAACGTATAATGGAAATAGTTTCAATAACTTTGGCACTGGTCTTCAGCTCTTTTTCCGTTTTGTTTTTCATATGGGTGTTAGATTTTATTTGCATTTTCCCTTTTTGGGGGTTGAAGGGAGGGGGGGGGGAATACTCAGGATAAAAAATCTGCTCAGAGAAGCCTTCCTTACAAGCAGCTTTTCATCTTGCCGAAAATTTTGCTGTTATAAGCAACCAATTGTCCATCCATTTTTTGGACATAATGTCACTGTTCTAAGTGATTTTTTTCATTGAAAATTGTTCAAGTCATGAATGAATATGTATCACTGTTTTAAGTGAAAGCCATTGTTCATATATTTGTATGCAAATATTTATATCATTTTCTTTGATTGTTTTTTATAATTACAGTAAAATTTTAATTTGAGGTTTGCATTACAATATCAGTATGTACTTTCTCTAGTGTAAATCCTGTATTATGAGGTTGTAACACTATTATGCTGAAAATCATTCTCTTTGTAAAATGAAAAGAAATCAATAAATTATAAAACTTGTCTTGTGTTTTTATTCTTGATATCACTTTGTGCTTAACCATTAACAAATTGAATGTTAATTTGTTAATTTGTTATGTGAAAATGTGTGTTAACTCTTGATGCAGTGGTGAGTATATTTGGAACATATAAACAGAATTATACAATTTTCACTGGTAGAAATATGGACCATCAGATTTTTTGTCTGCTTGCAGTAGGATGATTGCAAATTATTAGAAAAGAATGGCATCAACAAAATAGAACTTCTGCCCCCACAAAACACACAAATAAACAAAGAAGACTGCAATACATAATTTGAAATTTTGAATGATTCCAGTGAAAAATAAGGCTAATGACAAAATATTTCGCACGTGTGAAACCAAACTTTTACATGATTAGAATCACGAACGCTTATCACAATCACAAATTCAAACTCTACCTCAAGGTGAAGTCCAGTTAAGTTTCACTCAAATTACGGTACAAATTTTGCATGTGAAAGGCTTGACCTCCAAAACATTTTTTTTTTTTGGAGGAGGAGCTTACGTAGCCTTTCAAATACTTCTGTAGATAATATAATTGTCATGCACTCATTGTAGTTTGTATTTGCGATGGAGTGCTTTGATTGACAAGTCACCAAGGACACATACTACATGTACCTTCGCTCAGGATTTTGAATTCATATCACAGTTTTCGAGTGAGTGTGTGAAAGGTCCGATGATTCTAAAGACGAATAGCAATCATCACAATGATTCAAGATTCACATGTGAAAAGACCCACAGACATACATGTATGAAGAACTTGATAACATACAGTAATCATTCCAAGTGAATTGTCAATTACTGAACTGTTATCCTTTGTGGCATACCATAAAAGTTCATAATGTATAGTTGCTCACCAATTTGTCTTAACATTGCTTATTATTTAGTCATGAATTTAATGAAGACATAAATCCTTTCATCACAATATTTCCATGTTATTGGGACATTGTGTAGCTAAAATTATGTGCACATCTAATGATGACAAATTACAAAACATAATGGCAATTTACATTTATATTTTAGGATTGACAACCACCAACAAGAGCTATTTTACCTTTAGTTTAAAACATATTCAAGTTGTATGATTACTATACTAAGGGAAATTTATGATAGCACTACTATGCTGAAGTTTGCACACATAAATGTTTCATAATAAATGTTGTATGTGTTGTTGATGCATTGTACTGTGGTGGTACATGGAGATTTGTTCCTACGTCTGAAGTGATATTTTGTAGCAATGAGCTTTCCGATGCAGACCGTCTTTGACCAGTGGAAATCGCGTGTTGCATGCTGTGGATCAACGTGGTCAAAATAAAAAAAAATGAAACGGAAACCCATTATGCGATGTTCAGTGCACGCAAGGAGAATTACATTTAGAAGAAACATCATGGATTCGGAACCTGAAGGACAGTTTTCTTGCATTGTTTACTTATTCATTTACTTTTTCTATATGCTGATTTTTTTGTTTACCTCTCATACATTAACATGTGTATTTGACTTGTAATGCATAATAATGGCTAAAATACATGTACATGTATTTCATGAAATGACAACATAGTAGTCATCTAGTTACGTGCTTAAACTTGAATATAATTGAATTTTAATGAATTGAACAAAATTATAATTACCGGTACTAAAAAGCAATATTATCAACATATTTAAGATTTCCCTAATTTTGTAAATTAATTTTTGATTGACTTAACAATGGAATATGTTAAGTCATGCTGATGTACATGTAGCAAAATAACACTTGCAGAGAGCAAGCTTCCAAATATTTTTCCACAGAGGCACAGACAGTTCCTGTGTGAATTTGAAATTGGTTTAAGGATCTGCATTGAATTTGGACATAATTTTTGTCATTAAAGATAGAAATGATTTTTCCCTTATTTATTTTAGCTTAATTCATAAGATAACTATTTTTTCAATTTTATTATTAAGAATACATGTATATATCTGATTTGCATCAAGTTATAAAATCATTTAAAGGCTTGTTCAGGTACATTATACACTCTTGACATGACAAATCCTGCATTGTTTGAATGTAGGCTGGTGCGACAAAGGGGCAAAGTATGAGACGGGGTTGGACCAGTCAGACTCTTTATAAGTTGCCAGTGTATACATGTACAATGTCTGATATTGAGAAAAATTGGGAATGTGTGAATACTTAGCATTTCATGAACAAAAATGCACTAGTAGGGCACCATACCAAAATTCTGTTGTGTATTTTCGCAGAATTCCTTCCTAGTGTCTTTCAGTGGCAGGATTTTTGTTGACAGACAGCTCTGATTTGGGGTATGGTTCCTAGTACATGTATATTGGCGGTTTGTTACTCAAATGAATATGTTGCAGATGTTTGTCATGTCGCTTGAACAAGGCTCAACAATGTCAAATGTGGAAAGAAATAATGAGTGGTCATACTGGTTAAACTGAATACAGTCAAATTTTCTGGGTTAATGAAACTTAACTTCATTGAAATTGATTTATTATGAGAGTTATTGTATCAACATGTCTTGTATAAACTGACCTGGAAGTTGTGTGCTTATTCATCTTCGAATTTGCTTTAATTGAATAGTTTATTGTACATGATTGTGTCATGCAAATGTATTAACTATTCTACTTTAGTTTTATTAGGTGTGAACATCCGTGGTGTGAAGGAAATAAAAATATGTACAGTGTACATGTCCCTCATATAATTGCAATTTGCAGAAATATTAATTTTAGTTCTTTCATCACATCTTAGTCATTGGGCAATACAGTACACCAGAGTTTTTGCATGTTGCCGGTAATGCTAATATTGATATTATATCATTTTCAAATATTGGTAGCATCAAACCTTGTGTGTATTTTAATATAAACTGAATGGGAAATAATGTTTTTTTATCTACATGTATATTTTTCCTTAGGGAGATGGCAAAATGCATGTTTCCCTAACTTTATTAAAATCCAGTATTGGAAGTGCCCCTATTGGTTAATCCTTAAGTTCTGTAAGGAGATTTTCTTTCCCCAAGTTTACTTTTTTGTGAAAATAATACAGATACTTGTTATTATGTCATTAAAACCTTCCCAGAAATTATAATTAACTTTTTTTTTACAACCTCATACTGAAGTCTGCTTGTTCCATTCTATGGGCTATTCCATGACATTGGCCAAAAAAGTTAATGTTCATGGTCGCAAATGGTGGCAGAGTTACACTTTTCAAATTCGAAATGTTGACCCCACCCCCCCCCCCCAAAAAAAAAAGAATGTAGTAGCAACCCCTTGTCCTACAATGTATCTGCCTAATTGAGATCAGCACATTTTTATGCTCGAAAATAGTCTACTAATGTGAATACATACAATTTTTAATGTTATGCTTACATAAAGTCGAGAAAAAGAGCAGCAGAATGTATCGGATGAGGTTGAGGAGATGCTATATGGGAAAATGTGTACTACATGTATTATTCAGTGTCAAGTGGCATTTTGATTGACATGTTTGTAGCATTTTAACTTCAAATAGTGTTTACAGAATTAAAAGTTCTTGAGATGTGAATGTAAGCAATTGCCTTTCCACTTTTTATTTTTTCGAGGGACCCATGGCTGCCCAGTAATTTTTCGGCAAAGACTGATGGACAGCTAAAATATTGAAATACATAAGAAATTAAGTTTTCACCAAAAACTAAGAATTTTCAGGTCTATATTTCATCTACATGTAGATGATATCAGAATAATACTAAATTCTAAACCTTGAATCAATCAAGTAGAAGTATTGAAATAATAGTATAGAGCAGGATTTGTCAATTCATTGTGAATTTTTTTTGGCCCATAAAGTTTAATCCTGGTTTGCAACTGTTGCTCCACTGCAGAATTGCAGCTGAGTAACTAAAAGAAACAACATAAAGGCTGCATCCATGCACCAGGATCATAAAGTTACGGGCCAATTCAGCAAGAAAATTGAGAAATTCTGCTTGGTGCTAACTACTAGATGAACTCGTACTTGTTGCTACTTAGAAGTTGCTGGATATGGGGTGCACACAACATTTGCCCTGTTGTGGAAGTTGCAATACGTTTCTGTCTCTGTGACATGAAGGTTGATTACAGGAACGATTTCTCTGGTATCGTAACATTTTGTATTGGAAAACACACCGCAGATGTTTGGGCTGTACCTTCATGTACTGTATGTATATGAACATTAAAAATGGATGATATCACACAGTAACATTCACAGTTGTTTGCATTTTTAAGTCTGTTAATCCGAAAGGGAAGTTGTGTAGCTTAATGAACATGTATTGCAATAAACTCACCGTTCTATGCACTCAAAATCATTTAATGATCAATATAAATGTTCTTTTACATGTATATATCTGTTTATATGTGAGTAAAGTTTCTAACTCATGTCAAAGTTGTTGACATGTATATTTGTGCTCTAATCATTGAAACATATTAATTTTTCAGTTTGTCTATAATGATATTCCCGCATTTATTTTATTTACACTGTAAATGTATGAAGATCATTTTATCAATTTTTAAACGATTGCAATCAATCATGTTCCTTCGTTTGCATCTTTTTTTTGCATTTCCATTTGCATCAACAGTGACAGATACTTTATTTTTTTCTTAAATATTATGACTCTTAAAAATGTTGTGATACAAACAATTGTTTGATTAATTGACTTGCATCACACATTAACGCAATATTCAGTGTTTTGTGTTGTCTTTTACATAATTTACACCCATAATAAATTATCATTGAAAACAATGGCATTTCAAGGTCATTTTTGTTGACAAGTTTGGGGGAAGCAGACAGGGATAAGACTACTTTGTAGATCGGAAGTTCACTACTGAACATCATATGCCTTGTTGGTATAGTCGGATCCCAGACTCTTTTTACAGTTACAGTTTCTTTTTTTTCTTTCCCCTGCAGAAACATTTTCTTCAATTGTTTGATTGGGAATGTGTGGTTGTGCGTATTAGAGTGCTGGTTGTTTGTGAATGTTTCCTGTCATATGGTTTCCTGTGCCAGGTCAAGTCCTAGTGCAATCCATACATAGTGGATATTTTTTTTATTTTTATGATTGAACACATTTCTTAGCATTTTCTTATTATTTTTGAAAGACCATTCATGAATTATGAATTATAGAACTGACAACATTTTCCACATATTGTGTATTCCTTCTTATCAGTGAATAGATACATAAGATCACAGATGAACAAATAATTGCAATTTCTTTTACAAATATAGAAGAATCAAATACATTGATATTTGTGATTTAAAATGAAAGTCAATAAAAAAAATAATTGTTTTGGAGGTTATTTTGCTGTCAATTTATTTGAATCTATTTTTATTTTGAAAAAGTCATGAAAATCACAATATTTACAAGAATCTTTGCACGTTTAGAGTACAAAATCAGAGAAACAAAGAAATTTGAAATAAAAGTTGAAGATTTGATTCTCCAGAGTACGTTTAGTTCTTGGCAATATTTAAAGACTTAATTCTTTTTTTTTATTAAGAGTTTTTCAATTTACTTTTAATGTTGAAACATGAAATTAAAAAAGCTTGTGACTGGGTTTTTTCTCTATTTTATGTATTTTTTTTTAATACACTTTGGTGATTGCAAATAGGTGATTATGGCTAGGAATACAAGATAAGAATTAGGCCTATTGACAAGTCCCCTCACTCTTTGATTCCATTGTCCTGTCCGAAACTTTGAGATGCGAGTCCTGAATGCTGATAATCATGCTCAAGACCCCAAAACAAAGTTTTAAAGAGAGCTTATAATGTATTCTGATAATTTGTAGCTTTTCCACTATATCAAGATTCAAATTTGATTTTACATCAGTGCAATAAAATGATGAAAGTGGGACTTGCATGTTGCATTTCTTCCATTTCTTGTCTGGGTTCGTCAGTGTCTGAGACGTCTTCCGTGAATGGTTGTCGCCATAATGCATGCTTGTGTCACCATGGTGAGCGTATGCCATCTCAGTGCAGTTTATCATGATGATAACAAGACTCAGATGTTTGAGATTGCTATAATAAAGCGCCAATTGTGGCAACAAATAGTGCATGATATGGCTGCTTCCTTTGCGGAAGACATTGTAAACATTGGCTATTTTGGATGGGAAAGTGAAGAGCGCTGAAACTAGTGCTTATGGAGAGGATTGGAGGAAAGCTGCAGAGCCAAAGATGATGGATGACACACAATGTGCAACCTTCAAACTAGTTCCTGCTTGCGTCAAGTTAAATTGCGTCGAGTTAAATCGCGGCAGTTCACAGTAGGTTTAGTTAGACCCATAGATCTTTCACTGAGAAGTTTTGGGAACCCAGGGGATGGGCCATTCATTTCATTTAGCTATTAGAAAGTTATGCACAATTTTACACACTTATCACATACCCCATAATGTTCAAATGGCTCTTATCAAAAGAAATAAAAACTTCAGAGAGAGAGAAAGCACTGAAATATAAAAAAAAAAAAAAATTTTCACAAAGAATCAGTGGATGAAAAGAGATTGGTCATAGATCAGAAAGTTAAATGATGCACCCCAATTATTTACATTTTTAAACCTTAAGGCTTAACCAAAGCTGTAGGTCATGTAAACTACCGATCAAACTGTTGGGAAATAGTAGTATAGTTATATACATTGCTGGAACAATATGAAAACGTGTGACAAGGTCTTTGATTAAATCATAATCTCTAATTTTGGTTATCCCTGTGTTCATTGAAAATTGTGTTGGGTTCAACCTTGATGGAAATCCTGCATAAAAACAAGCAGGAAAGTACTATTAAAATAATAATAATACCCAATTTTATAAAGCGCTTTTCCCAGAATGGCCCAAAGCGCGTTACAGCATATTATTACCCCGGTCATTGGATTCATTTCAATCCCGCACGAAAAGTGCACAATTTCCACTCCCTGGGGAGCATTCCTTGCATTCATCGCAGCCTCATTATGGCGCTGGCAAAATCAAACATACAATATCTTTCGCATCCTACCGGGTACCCATTTAGCACCTGGGTCGAGAGTGGCAAAGTGTGGATTAACGCCTTGCCAAAGGACGCTAGACCGCGGGGGGATTCGAACACACGACCCTCTGTTTACAAGGCGAGAGTCAGAACCACTACACCACGGCTCTTCCACAAGGCTTTCAATAACTATCACTCATAATTTCCCTTTCGCCAGTTATAAAACTTAATCCAACTTACATTTTTGTTTACAGATAACTTTTAATTCAAATTCTTTCATAAATTTCTTCCTTCATTCACAGGGCTTTACGTTTTTTATCTTTAATCTCAGAATTAAATAAAATTTCTTAAGTTTAAGTCAAACAAGTTCTAGACCAAATCATTTCTTTATATGATATTCATCTATGCAAGAATTTACCGAACTTTCACAATATGCTTACATAATTAAAGGACAAGTCCACCCGAAGAAAAACATGATTTGAATAAAAAGAGAAAAGTTCAACAAGCATAACACTGAAAATTTCATCAAAATCGGATTTAAAATAAGAAAGTTATGGCATTTCAAAGATTCGCTTATTTTCAACAAAATAGTTATATGAACGAGCCAGTTACATCCAAATGAGAGAGTTGATGACATCACTCACTATTTCTTTTGTATTTTATTATATGAAATATTTTAATTTTCTTGTCATTGTCATGTGAAATGAAGTTTCATTCCTCCCTGAACACGTGGAATTCCATTGTTTTAACATTTTGTGCTTCAGGCAAGGAGGTCCTAATCGTCAAATTCATAAAAATTGAAATATTGTATAATTCAAACAATAAAAAACAAAAGAAATAGTGAGTGAGTGACATCACCGACTCTCATTTGGATGTAACTGGCTCGTTCATATAACTATTTTGTTGAAAATAAGCGAAACTTTGAAATGCCATAACTTTCTTATTTTACATCCAATTTTGATGAAATCTTCAGCATTGTGCTTGTCTGATTTTTCTCTATTGATTCAAATCAACATTTTTCCGAGGTGGACTTGACCTTTAAAGTAAAGTTCCATCCAGGAACGAATTGTGTTATTGAAGTTATATTTGACACAACTGATGATTTCTAAAACCCTTAACTCATTTTATTAAGGAATTTCCATTTTCCAACAATGCACTGGTAAATACACAACAAAGGATCATTGCAATGCATGTATGGCTGTGAACAATGAAAAATTACTCAAAATCTTTTGACTTAAGTAATCTCTAAATCCTATCCTCTTAAAAAGATGAAAGAAATAGTGATTTTAGATTAAAACATATGGTAAAGAAAATAATTGATTATCTTTAAATTTAACGGCTATAACTATTACCATTCTTCAGAACAAACTGACAGAGAAAAGTAACAGATTTCCAGTCAAATTCTTTTTGTCTGTCCAAAGTCATTATCTTAAAAAATTTCACAAACCTCCAACAAATTGCTTTGATTGAAAGAGGTGAAATAGGGACTTGTTTTAGTTTCCTGTACTGTGTGATTCCCAAAAAACTTGATACCTCACAAAACCTCAATTTAAGGGGGAAAATGTAATGTACACATATTTATTAGTATATTTAGATAAGCCCCCAAAATATTAACACTCCCTGTAATGTCAAAGTACCATATTACGTATTGTATTGACAATTAGTTTTGGGTATCAAGAGGAAAAGTCAGAGGTTGCTACTTAAATAAAAATTCTTGTAACAAAAGGGTGGGTAGCGTTGCATTTTATGGACCCCCCCCCCCCCCCGTTTTTCTGAAAGGGTGCATTGGGACCTATTTTTAGATACACCATTCTGATCATTTTGACCAAGTTCAGAATGTATATCTAACCTTCAAAGAGTTATTTCAAATCGGCCATCGTCCAGGGGACCGTTTCATAGAGCCGTTCTTAAGTTAAGAACGACTGGTGAACCCTTCTTAAGCGCAAAACCATCGCCAATTAATGCCATTTACCACAAGAAAGGATCACCGGTCATTCTTAAAATCGCTTTAACTTACTAACAGCTTCATGAAACACCCATCAGATGTCAATTGCTACTTGGTCTACAGCCCGTTCTAATAATCCAATTCAATTAAATTGCTCTATTTGCCACTTTCATTATCCGAAATTAAAAAGAATGGTGCAATTAACAGTAGTATCAAATTCCAAGAACGTGAAAAGATCAACATTAATGACAACAATAAATATCAAGACAAGATATATAAACAGAGATACTAATTAGTAGGATATTATCCTATTTACTAGGATTTTTAAGGGAAAAGTGACAAATATGATTTTTCCCTAGAATTAGGAATTTCCAAACCTTGTAAGAATGATGATTTTTGTCTCGCCTGCATAGCAGAGCGAGACTAGAGGCCTATAGGTGCCGCTTTTCCGATGGCGGTGGCATGAACATCAAATCTTGACCGAAGGTAATGATTTCAAAATGTCCTATCTTAGAAAGGTTAATCAAGTATTACTGGACATTCTGCCTGAGTTGCAGGTCACATGACCAAGGTCAAAGTTTGTTTAGGGTCAATGAACTTTGGTCAAGTTGGGGGTATTTGTTGAGTTAACAATATAACTTAAAACTTTATGGATCTAGTTCATAAAACAAACATACAAGTATTCAATTATCACGGAATATCCTGTGGGAGTTTCAGGTCACATGACTTGGGTCAAAGGTCATTTATGATCAATGAACTTTGGTCAAGTTTGGGGTATTTATTGAATTACCTATATAACTGAAACACCTTTATGGATCTAGTTCTTAAAACTTAAACATAAAAGTATTCAAGTATCACTGAACATCCTGTGCGAATTCCAGGTCACATGACTAAAGTCAAAGGTCATTTAGGGTCAATGAACTGTGGTCAATGGATCTAGTTCTTAAAACTTAAACATAAAAGTATTTAAGTATCACTGAACATCCTGTGCGAGTTTCAGGTCACATGACTAAAGTCAAAGGTCATTTATGGTCAGTGAACTGTGGTCAATGGATCTAGTTCTTAAAACTTTAACATAAAAGTAGTTAAGTATCACTGAACATCCTGTGCGAGTTTCAGGTCACATGACTAAAATCAAAGGTCATTTATGGTCAATGAAGTTTGACCATGTTGGGGGAATTTGTTGAATTACCATAACCCTCAAAGTTCATAGACCTTGTCCATGAACTTGGACATAGATTAATCAAGTATCACTGAACATCCTGTGCGGGGTTTCAGGTCCCATGACTTGGGTCAAAGGCCATTTGAGGTCAATGAACTTTGACCATGTTTGGGGGTATTTGTTGAATTGTCATCATAACTTTAAAAGTTTATGGATACAGTTTGTGAAATATGGACATAGGGGTAATTATCACAATCTTAGGTCACATGGTTAAGGTCAGATGTCATTTAGGGCCAATTAACATAGTATTATGTCATTAAATGATTTTTTGTGAATACTTCTTTTATAGTGTATTTGAAAGTCGGAACTGCTGCTTTGGTGAATTTCGTAATGCAGGCAAGACCGCCAGAGGCGCTCCACTTATTGGTATATTTAACAACAACAAAAAAGAGAGAAAACCGACAATTAAACCAAGTTGTTATTAAACTAAATGGTGGAGGCTATTATGATGATACACCAAATGAGGTTAAACAAAGTGGGCAATGGACCAAAAGTAATGAGATGCACACCACATTGGTATTGGACAAATTTGGTGTTATTTTAGACCATTTGATGATTATAATAACGGTATATTTACCCAGGGTAGCCACTTCAGTTCCGAAAATTTTTCTCCCAGCAGGCCCTGCCATTATTACCCAGCTAAGGTAGGCTACCGATTCAGGTGCGCACAGTTTTTGTCTCGCCCACCAGAGGTGAAGGCGACACTTAGGGATCCAAATGTCGTCGGTCCGTCACAAACCTGTAATGACACATAACTCCACAACCATTAGTCGCTTTTCAGCCAAACTTGGATGGTGGATGGACTTGGGGGACCTGCATGTTATGCTGCAGTCGGAGGTCACATGGTAAGGTCAAAGGTCATTTTCAGGTCAATGTTAAAGTTTACATGCAAGACTCTTAACTCCGCAACCGTAAGTCGCTTTTCAACCAAACTTGGATGGTAGATGTACTTAGGCGACCTGCATGGTATGCTGCAGTCAGAGGTCACATGGTAAGGTCAAAGGTCATTTTCAGGTCAACATTAAAGTTTACATGCAAGACTCTTATGACACCTAACTCCACAACTGTAAGTCGCTTATCAACCAAACTTGGATGGTAGATGAACTTAGGGGACGTGCATGTTATGCTGCAGTCGGAGGTCACATGGTAAGGTCAAAGGTCATTTTCAGGTCAATGTTAAAGTTTACATGCAAGACTCTTAACTCCGCAACCATAAGTCGCTTTTCAACCAAACTTGGATGGTAGATGTACTTAGGTGACCTGCATGTTATGCTGCAGTCGGAGGTCACATGGTAAGGTCAAAGGTCATTTTCAGGTCAACATTAAAGTTTACGTTCAAGGCTCTTATGACAAGTGTTATTCCATCCCAGTCATTTCACAATGAAGTTTCGATATAATCCTCTTTCGTGCCCTCACGAATCATGATATTTCTGGTTATTTTCATAAGTGGGCGAGACACAAAATTGCTTTTGCCTTGTTTGAGGAATTCTTTCCTCATGATTCAGACGAAATGGCAGTTAGACCAACTGATAATTACCAAATCAAATCAATATTTGATGATTAGACCAGATGAAAATAAACCAATTCAATATGAGACCAAATAGTTATAAACCATTTCTAGGCCTATCAGACGAACTGACTATAGACTAAATGGTAATTAGACCAAATATTGGACAAAATGATAAGACCAACTGGTTATTATATCAACTGATATTAGACTGAATGAAGTTGGACCAATTGTCTATTAGACCAACTGGCTGTAGACCAAGTGGCAATAAATCGATTTGGATGATAACCTCTCTGAAAGTTAGATAAAAATGAAAACTAATCAGAATGGCCCAATAAAAAAAGTCACCGTGCGCCGTTTTTGCAAAACTGAAGGGGGGGGGCTTTGGTCAAAGGGTGTAGTTCCAGTCAACCTGTCGATACCCGACGTTCCTCAAAGGGGGGGGGGGCTTTCACGCTACTCACTCTTTCGGTACTAGCCACTTAAGATCCCATTCTCATGATTACCTTATAACTGTTTTAGGGTTTTACTTCAAATATGCATGTTTTCATATTGAAGAAATGATCTGATTAGGTTTATGAGTTGTGAGGTCACAGGTCATTATCATACATTGAAATATCTAATTCTTGTAACTAAAATATGAGAACCATTTGAGGGTCAACTTCAAACTAAGCTCATGAGTGTAAAGGACCCGGGGAGCAATTTTTACAAAAAAAAGGTACCGGTATTTAGAATGCCCAAATTGATGCAAGCGTGAAGCGCGAGCGGAAAAATTCAAGATTTACACCTAAATAATGGGACACTTTTTCCATGTTTTGTAAATCATGAAAAGGATGAGTAATTGGAAATCTTCCTACAATAATGCGAGCACAAAGCGTAAGCAGAAATTGTTTTATATTGTGATCTGAAACTGGATGATTTAGATGGAGAACAAGATGCGTATCTGAATAAACGTCCGTGCACATGTTTCAGATTTCAATCTAGAATCTGGGCATTCTAAATACCGGTACGCTGCCGGTACCTTTTTTTGGAAAAATCAATAAAGCGAACGCAAAGCACAAACTTGAAATATTTGATATTCCGATCTGTAAAAGGGTCAGTTTAAGCCCTGTACTTCAAGCACATTGTAGGAAAATTGTGAGGTTGATATAGATCACAGTTAAAAAAAGCTAATATGTTTCATTATTATTACTTTGAGTTTTATGTCATGAAAATGATGTCTATCTTTCTATTTCTCGTTAAGGATCACAAACATTGCCCAGAATGTTAAAATTTTAGGACAAAGTACATGAAAAAGGAAAAAAATTGCTCGCGCTTCACGCTCGCACGATTTAATTAAGGCTTATGAGATTACTTTATATTTATTTATTTGAATAAAGCTTAGAAGTGGTTATTAGGACTACCCTTCAAACAAACAAAAATCAACTTCGAGCAGCTGATCGGGGAAAATAAGGCTGAAACAAATCTCAGCCCCCCCCCCCTATTGGCGAAGGCTGGATCCACCCCTGCATCCCCACCAATCAAAATTCCAAGATGACCAATACATGTGCAAAACTATTATATCACATGAACATGATGTACTTCTGAGAAGAAAAAAAAATCCATTTAGATAGCTTATCCACTCTACCACTGAGTGAGAGTAAATTTGTCTCAAGTGAAACTAAAATATTATTCCCTTATTTTCCATGTTCAGGGGTGTGAGAGTTCAGATTTTTAGCTGATTTCCGATTTTTTCCAGCTTAAAGGTCAAGTCCACCTCAGAAAAATGTTGATTTGAATCAATAGAGAAAAATTAGACAAGCACAATGCTGAAAATTTTATCAAAATCTGATGTAAAATAAGAAAGTTCTGACATTTCAAAGTTTCGCTTATTTTCAACAAAATAGTTATATGAACGAGCCAGTTACATCCAAATGAGAGAGTCGATGATGTCACTCACTATTCTGTTTTTTGTTTGAATTATACAATATTTCAATTTTTACAAATTTGACAATTAGGACCTCCTTGTCTGAAGCACAAAATGTTAAAATAATGGAATTCCACGAGTTAGGGAGGAATGACACTTCATTTCACATGACAATGACGAAAAAATAAAAATATTTCATATAATAAACTACAAAAGAAAGTGAGTGAGTGATGTCATCAACTCTTTTTATTCAAATCAAGTTTTTGTTAGGGTGGACTTGTCCTTTAATTTCAGCTTATTTTTGACTTTCCTCTGTACAAAAAGTATGGGAGCTCTTTCTTTTTCAGACTTTTTTCAATACTCTTCAGCTTTTTTCAGATCTTTTTTTTTGTGACCAGTCACACCCCTGCATGTTGTAAACTATTTGATTCTATCCTTCTGTCCCATAGTCTAATAAAATGAAGAGGCAGTATTCAATAAGATAAGTAAGGCCGTGTTTATGCTTCCACTTTTCAGGCCAGAATCAGCGTTTCCAAACTTGATTAGTCCAAAACACGGTTGCGTCCATGCTTACTTTCATTTAAACGCTGTTTCAAAACGCCGATCGTAAACTCACAAAAAGGTGCGTTTGTAAACGTCGGTTGACCAGAATCAGGCTTTCTGGGGTAGCATAAACAGAAACACGATCATAAACGTGTTTAAATGACGTCATTTGGTACATGCTTTTGGTCAGATGAAAATCCGCGGGCAAATACAGTCGTATTGCTCCATGTTATCTCTACGTAATAACAACAATCGGAAAAAAAAACTTTCGAAAAAAGGCGCGCCCAATTTGACCTCGCTTTACGATGCGAAGCCAGCTGGAGATCATGATTTGCTCTGAAAAGTGAAGCTTAAACAGCACTCCCAGAACCACGTTTACGATCGGCGTTTTGAATTGATGTTTGAAATCGCTGATTCTGTTCTCGCAATGGAAGCATAAACACACCCTAATCTTCACCATTCCTCTCGTTTCTCTGCTTTCTTACGTGTCACTCAGCTCAAAGCCTGTCCATTTCCGGATATTATCATAGCACTTACTAACTTACAAACTTACAAAGAAGTATGTTTCTTTTAAAAATAATACAGCTCAATTACGTGACCTGTATAGTGTGGCAAGTCGAAGAGGTTCAATTTACTCTTGGTGCATTTCTCTATTTACTTTTAGTTTGCACCTTAAGTTAAATCCCACCATTCAGATGCTTATTCAGACTCACTTCTTGGAAGAGCACAACACGCAACTTCATTAATGCATACTTTGTTTTGTGTCTATTTTAGGAAAAAATAATTTTTTGTGAGCTTGGATCAAGTTCTTCAAACTAGAGAAAACTAAAGCAAACTCTCACTTGTGTTTTATTAGAAATGATGTGCAATTTACCTCTTCACCATTTGGCAGTAACATTTTCTGTATGTTAAATATGATTCTCCAAGGATTTGTAAGAATGACAAACACAAGGTACCTTTAGAGCAGTTTAAAGAAAACTCCTGAGGTGATCGCCAAGGTTTTTTTTCCCTCAGATTCAGAAATCAAAATAGTGATTTAATTAATGGCTTGCCCCCAACCTGTAAACAATTCTTGGTAGTTCAATTCACCAGCTATAGTAGTGAAATAGATATTGATGATTTTTTAAACCATTTATCTGATTGGTGATTGTCTGAGCTTTGTTGAATGGTTGTGATTTGAAGTTGAACCTATTCTTCAGCGGTAGTGTAGAAAGTTGAGAAGTGAAAGCCAGGGCTTATTTCTTTTCCATGGGTATACCATGCATCAAATTTAAAGTGCCCAGCTTGCGATCATACAAATCCATGGAGGCAGGCCAGTGAGAGTTGCACAAAAGGACTTGTCTGATGTTCTATCCGACAAAGTATGTTTTATCCATTGTTACCATAGGAACCGTTTCTCAACCAATCAAATTCAAGGAAATCTGGTAACATGCTTCCTGCCCCAAGCACTGAATTCCAATTCAGCAATATATTGCTCGGAAGCATTAGGGTGAACGATATGCACAGACTCTCTTCTGCAGAGAAAGTGAGTTTGGCCCTGTTGCATAGAAGTTATTTTTCGATTAACTTTGCCATTGTCGTTCAATGGCAGTTACCACAAAATTCTTGACTTTGATTGGCCGTTGAGCAATGTTACCGTGGTAATTACCATTGGATGGCAAAGCGACCATGAAATAACTGTCATGTAGTGGGACACAGGAAACGGTGAATATTTTGGACTCTTAATGAGACAAATACCCAACCAATGGTTGATACTATGGAGTGTAGAAAAGTCCTGGCTTTGGTTAGAGAATGAGGTTCCAAAGTGAGCAAGAGCTATCAAGAGAGATAACTTGTGGGTAATGGTGGCTGTGGTCTTAAAGTGTTGCATGAGTTTGAGTGAAAGTCGCAGTGAAAGTGCCCTCTGCCAAGTTGTAAATTGCTTCACTTGTTTGGCTTTCCAAAGCATGAAAATATATTCGTTTTTCTTTATCTGGGAATCCTGAACAAAATTGAGCAAAACCTCAGGAATATGATTACTGTAGTTTTTAACAAGGGTGTCCCTGTGGTATCCAGAGGGGGAGGGTGTTTCTCAAATGAGCCTAGGCTGTTTCCATCACATTTCCAGTATGTTTTCTTGTTTGACCTTTCTTTCCCCAAATTTTTCCCTATTTTCATACCCTTGTTATTTTTTATTTATGTATTTTTTTTTCTGTTGGAGGAGGGGGGGATGGTGCTAACTTTATCCCTTAACCCCTGAAGTCACCTTAGACCATATTTCCACACATTGTCCATTTCAGAGACAGTTTTTATGCCTCTGCACACTGAATATGATTGCCAGAGAATGAGCGTTTTTGTATCCTCTATCTGGATTTCTTTCTTGCGATACCCAAAGAAATGTTGGATGGATAAATTTCAAACATATATGCCAAGTACTGCTTAAAAATATTGATTTAATCTGAGAATTTGGGGCATATCAAGGTCAAAGGTCTCAATTAACTTTATTGAAATACCTTGTTCCTGTCCCTGTAATAAGTAAAAAAAAATTTTTGAGGGATCAACCCAAATCAGTCATTCCCACACACAATGTGTGCACATCTTCCACTCCCTGGGGAGTATTCCAGTCAGTCGCCGATGAGGCGCACACAGTACTGGACAAGCTACAATGACTTTCACATCCTACCGGGTACCCATTTAGCACCTGGGTCGAGAGTGGCAAAGTGTAGATTAACGCCTTGCCAAAGGACGCCAGATCGCTGTGGGATTTAAACACACGACCTTCAATTTGGGGGGTCACAAGGTCAAAGGTCTTCCAGAAAATTAACCCTACTTGTGATATTTGGGAACTGAGGTTCAAACTTGATTCATGTATCTAACAGGTGTGAAGATCTAATTGGATTTTTTGGTCAAAACTCACAGTGGAAACAGTAAAGTCACAGAAAATGACAATTATAAAAAGTCGGCGTGCTGGACATTTCCAAGCCAACGATGGCGGGTGCAGATTTTGACTGAGTGCAGTCAAGGTCTTTTCTTTTACTTCATTTGTTGGGTTAGGGGCTACAAGCATACCACAACCTTGGGCCATCCCTGTTGCCATCCCTGACCTGATCCATTCACACATTCCCATACACCTTGTTAATCTTACGAACAATTTATTCATGAATTTCCCAGCCCCTCCCCAACAGCATGCACCCCTTGTCTACCATTAACACCTTGTTCTTAAAAATAATTCCAATAATTATGCATTATCATGGTTCTCCATCAGCCCAAGTTTGGTCATTCTCTTGCCTCATAATGAGCATTTTTCAAAATAAAACTTAAATTTTAAGAATCCCTTCTGTGGGTGGAATGAGATGCCGAGTTACACTTTTGGGGCCTCGTATTTAGATAACATGTTATTCTATGGTATCATGTATCTATTGTCCTGTGCTTAAACCAATTGTATCTTCATTTCCAAATGAGCTGGATGATTCTCAAAATTGTGCATTTTATTCACTAAATAATCCAAAGTCAAGGTAGGACTGTCATGGCTCTTTTATTGGATCTCCATTACAAAGAATCACCAGATAGTTTTGATCAGAATAGTTCGCTTCATCAGAAATAGCAGGATATTATGTAAAAACTTGGGTTGATGTGGATGGGCCTTAAGAGAATGCATTCTTAAAAAGAACCTTTCTGGTAAGTATTTTAGGTTTTAGAATGGAAGAAAAAAAAATGAAGACAATATTGATGATATTTGTCAAGCTTTTCATGAAGAAACAAATATGAAATTTATGTTTGACAACCTATATTTTTACGTTTTTCTTTAGACATTGTTTCTGCCAACTTTTCATATAAGTTTAAATTATTCTAAAATATGGAGGTTGGGTTGACATTGCAAAGTTCAATATTCAGGGAATTTAAAAAAAATGAATATAATAGGCTAATGTTTGACATTATCAATTCTAAATTGAACTTCAGCAATCTTGAGAGTAAACATGAATTAACCAACATCAGAAAAGTCAACCCCATTGCAGCATTGCTGTATTCATTCTTACCCAAGTACAATGCTCACGCATTTTCCTTCTCTTAACCAAAATTTTGTTTATTCTACACAGGGTCTAAAGATGACTATAGCCCAGCTAAGCAAGGTGAGATCAGTGTTTCATAATGAAAAAAAAAGGCTTTCAGGAAATAATGCTGAAAATAAATGACTTAACGGCTCATATTGTCAGTGATTTTACTAACCGGCTCAAACCTCGACTTGTCTCCAAAACATGATTTTGAGATAATCGCATTGAATGTTTGGATGTTTTTCAGACACTCGTAACCTTGAGCTTTGAAAGATCAATTTTTTATACCAATTTAAAGCATACATTCTATTCAATTATAATATACAAAATTTTGTTCACAATTCGTATGCATTCTTTCAGTATTTGAATTGAAGTGGATGTATGCATTTCAGGAGCTGCTCATTTTTACCCAAATGAGGGGTTTGAGCCAATTCGTAAAAATCACACGCACCATACCAATGTGCACAGTTTTTTAGTGGTACAAACCATGGTTTGAGCCAGTTTGTAAAATCATTTATGCCATGCACATGTTTTTAAAGGCACAAACCATATACATCTAGGTCAGATCTTTGCCCGGGGGCCACTTACATTGATGAGTGGATACCATGCGCGACCCTAAAAACACGTAAAAAGGATGTATTATTAAGAAAGGGCATGTTCTGTATGTAACGTAATTAGGTTGTAAAAACACTAAAATAATGAAAAAAGGGTATCTATTTCGCTAGAAAAGCTATGTGTTTAGGGTTAAATTTGGGAGGGTATAAAAAAGACAAATGTTTTATAAAGGATGTATTTTTGCTCCAACAGTCAACACTAAGTGTTTAGAGTCCGATTTGTGCGAGGTGTGGCCGTTCTAAACCCAATGATGTACATTTAGGTAAAGGTAAACCAACGTCTGTGACATATAACAATTAAAATATCACTGTACTTGTTTAGGGGTTCAATTCAGGGAATACTTTCCAAGGGTATCGTTTGTTTCTGATACTTGTTAGGAATAGGGTTTCACACGCCAATACATGTTAATACTTGTTTAAGGTGCTTTTTGAGACCCCATGGTCGCGCATGGTATCCACTCGTCAATGGAAGTGCCCCCCCCCCCCGAGGGCACATCTGGCATACCTGGCAAACTTTATCTGGAGGGGGCAAAATTTTCTGACAACTTTTTAAAAAGAAGAGAGAGAGAAGGTCACTACAATCTGTAGAACTTTCCCATTTAAAACTAAAGAGGAATAGATGAAGGTCAAACACTAGTCATAGCAAAGGCCACCAACATTTCAAGCATGTGAAAATATGACAATGCCCCCCCAAAAAAAAAAATGTGGGGTGTCCCCTGTACCCTAGTGACTCTAGCTAGCTGCTAACTAAAGACACCATTTATGATAGTACATTGTGTAGTTTTTCTTGATGCTTAGATGAACAGGAAATGTGCAAAAAGGAGTATGAATTTCATCTTTAATTAACATTTACAATCAATGCACAACCAGATTTTTTTTTCTTATCAGCTACCAGCATTGTTCCCATGTTAGTAATCATTTATGGCAAATCCACCTTTGTGTAATGCACAAAAGCATTGAAGGTATACAAAACAAGCTTCTCAGTTTTGACCATAAAGCCCTGTGCACACAACACCATCCATTTACGATCTGAATATGGACAAAAATTAGAATAGCGTTTGATATGAATATTCAAACCTGTAAATAAAAAATAAAGATCAGAGTTCCGGATAGTGGTGTATATATTAAAAATTTAAATACAGGCTACTACAAGCGTCCCTGAAGGAATAAATGCAAAGTCCATCCATTTCTAAATAATAGTGATATCATAGTGATTTTGCCATCAGCTACAGGCTTGAAGCAAAGCAGAATTTAGATTTCAGTATTCCTAATATTATTGGGAACTTGATAAGATAATGTAACTTGTTTGAACTTTCATATTTAATGCAAAATGCGATCGGATGAAAAAAAGAAAATCAGAATGCAGTCGGATCCTGTAATCCTGTAATGACTTTGACATAATTGTTGCTTGAATACTTGATATCTCTCCCACATTGCAAACCCCATAGAGAGCAGATCTGGTGTCCATTGATGCCTCTGAAGATGACAAGATATCCGCTATGGTCATGCAGGCTGGACAGGAGTATAACCCTTCAAGGTAAGACATGAACAAAAAGCAACAACATGATAACATGAAATCTAGAACAAAAAAGACGGGCATCAGGGATAATAGATGAATTTGAGATAAGGATTGTTAAGTTGCAGAAAGTGTTGCAATCGATCGCAACCCTAAAAATCGTGCGCAACTTGATTTTCAACCAATCAACAGCGCGCATTTTGGACTTGAGATTGATTTATTGACTTGCGTTTAAACGCAACTCTTTCTGCAACGGGCCCCTTGACTGTCAATGACGTCCCACAACTTGAAAAGTTGCCAACACCATGCATGAAAATTAAACAGGCTTGATTCTTTTACTTATTATAAATCAAATGTTAAAAACTTCTGATTAGTAGTGTGAAATATGGAACACTCCCAAATGCATCTTGTTGTTGCAACATATTCCTTACTTTGAAGATATGATTAAAAGAAAGAAGGGTTTTGACAAGCATTTTGGTTGGGATTGGCCCAGGTGGGTGTGTCATAAGAACAACCGGTGATCCTTTATTGTGGTAAATTATATTTACCAATAATATTCATTTGTGATTATTTAGCACATGCGAAAGGTTCACCAGTCGTTCTTGAAGTCGCTCTTAACTTACGGACAGCTTAATGAAATGGCCCCTGGATTATCATAGGATAAACCCGAACCAATCATAAATGCTTGTTTTTAAAAACACTTATTGACCAATTTCTCAGGATTAAAACGAAGGAGTTAAGTTGCAACTTACATGCAAGTATTATGAAATACACAAATTATATCATCTCCAGATCTTATGCCTAAATCAAGGTGAATTTATGTCATTTATCTTGATTCTATTTCTGTCAAGGTACATCGACACAAGGCACTTGAATCGCAATGCCCCGCCCCCAAGAAACTACATCTGCCACCACTGCCACAAGGCTGGACACTTCAAGCACAGATGTCCCCATTTGAATGCTGTAAGTATCAATCTGTTTCTGTCTATGGTATTTCCCATAGGAACTCGGCAAGACATCTTTTGGCTGGTAAACGCCAAGCTTGTATACAACCAATCGCCTAGGAAATATTTTATGTCTAGGTTAATCAGTCATAGTGGCAGAAGTTATTGACGAGAGATGGGTCTTTTTATCAAAGTGGAGACAATGGCAGAGTGGGGATTTGAATGCACACCCTTATGATTATGAGTCCAATGCTCTAACCACTGGACCACACGACTCGTCTGTTTGATGGACTGTAATGATCGCTTCATTATTATTATTGGACTCGTGCTATACCAATACCATCATGGACATAGGTCAAGAAATTTGTGAATCGGCACTGTTCAAATTCATTTTCAGGTTAACCTTATTGTATGTTATAGCTACTTAATACATTGATACATTCAAGAGTGATACTATTGTCATTATCACCGGAATGCGGCTTGCCCTTGCATTGTAATTATAATTTTTCTGACCCTTTGGGGACCATTCTTGCAAACTTGCCAATATTGCTAATCATATTTAATTGGCTTTCACATCCTGTGACGTGGATACTGGTGAAGTATAGATTTACCGATTTCATGTCAATTTCTTTTATATTCATTATTGACCAAATATGTGTTTTTTACACTCTTTTTACTCTGTCATTACACTAGTATTATCTGTTATGAATATCAAATAAAAAGTTTCACATCAGTTCCTGCATTCCTGCAAGTAAAAATGCAATAATTCTTTTTTTTATAGGACGAAGATAAGATGGTGTATGGAGGTCAGCGTTTGATGATGAAATCTACTGCAGGAATCCCAAGATCTCGCATGACGACACTGGATATTCCTTTAAAGGACCTGTAAGTTGATTTTATTTGGTTAAGAATATGTTATCCCCCTGATATAGGATTTTGTTATCTGTAGTCTATGGAATAGTAAGCATTAGTTTAGATTGTAAGTTTGAAGAAAAGAAATAAACAAAATCATGTTTTATAATACAGCCATAGGATCACGAAGACCCTCAAAAAGAAAACAAATAATGCACAGGTTACGTCATATACACCCCAAATATCAAATACAGCCCACATAAGTAGAATTTGAGAGGAAAATATATGAAAAGAAAATGAGCCTAAAGATTCTTTCCTCCTAAAATAAGCATTCTTAATTAAACTCTCAAATTAAATCTTATCTTGGTAACTGTCTTTATCTCTGTTTTTATCCAGGCAAGCCTACTTGATTGGCAAGAAGGAGAAGCCTCCGTTTGTCAAGAGCAACACACCTGAGCCAGAAGAAGAACAGCCAGAGGTTCCTGATGAATTGCTCTGTAAGCTATGTCAGAACCTGATGACTGATGCTGTCCTCATCCCTTGCTGTGGCAATAGCTTCTGTGATGAATGTAAGTGCACTGTTTATGATGACAAAATGCATTGTGATCAGACAGTTGGTTGTGATTTCGACTAGTCTTTGCGTATTTACAATTTTGTGATAAATTTTCAAGCATTTTGGGACATGGTTTTGAGATCTACATTTTTTTTAAATAAAGAAAACAATGCACATAATACTCTATTATGCACATTAAACTCTTTTATGTTAACAATCTTTGATTGTTAACATATTATTCTAACTCTTCCAGTGGTATCATGTTATGGCAAATTTTACCCAATACTGAGGTCTATCATTTGTGTAGCCTTACTTAGAACTTAGATATTGGGGATGTCATTGGCTTAATTTCGCACAATTTCGATTTAAAAAAAGTTAAGATACTTACCTTCCCGATTTTTTATATCTCATACCATTTGGTGGATAACAATTTCTGTTAAATGTCTTTACAAAAAGCATGAGAAAGAGAGGCTTGGGTATGAGAGCTTTTGTTTTTTTCAGAATTTTGCCAAGTAATATTTTGTTATCTGCCCTTTATGGGTAGGTGCTCTCTGCTGAACTCGTCCACGTATTATATCATCTTACCACTTGTGTCTGTCCGCAGGTATTAGGAACTCTCTACTAGAAACAGATGATCACATATGTCCTATATGCAATGAACAGGATGTTTCACCTAATTCTCTTGTGCCAAATCAACAACTCAGAAAGGTGAGCATACTTGATCTTTTGATCAAAGTAGTGGACGTGTCAACGGCTGAAGAATGAATATATTGAAGCTTGTAGTGTAAAGATATCCAGAAGCGCTGTCTTAAGCTTTGCAGCAGTTCATTAAGGTTGCCATAAACTTTTTGTCTGGAAAACCCTAAGTGCTATCTTCTATTGGTTAAAGTAACTCATTGAAACAATATCATTGTAGCATCACACTCTTCACAATAAAGAAAAGAGCATGTTAAAAAAGATTAATAATGTTATTTTCGTGTTCATATGAATTTTGTTGCACTGTTTCACTGCTCAAAGTGTATGGGAAAATGAGGTGACACATTCGGACACTAAACTGCACAAGCCACAATTTGATGATCAATTTTGTAACTGCCTTTTAGGTCTCTTAAAAAGCCCCATTGCTTTCAGGTTGATAACTGTGAATTGTAATTGTTTTAATTTTCTCCCCACAGTCTGTGCTAAGCTTTCAGAACGAGACCAGCTACGTGCGACGTCCGAAAACCAAGCCTCAACCCCAGCCCCAAGTCAAAGAGGAATCTCCCCCACCTCCACCCCCTCCCCCGTCAACCTCTGCACCCTCCACAGAGCACACACAGAGAAGTCAAAGCTCCTGGGAGGATGACAGGTGGCACTCAAGGGTAAGTACGCAGTGGTATAGGGGATGGGTTTGTAAAGTTCCGTTCAGATATGGCACCGCAAAGCTCCAGCAACATTTTGTTTGCAATGTTTGTTTGGATATGAGGCATGAAATAAAGATTGCAGAGGCAGGATTTCCGTTTATTGTTGCCCGACTGCAAAAAATTGTTGGCCAATTAAATTCTGATGAAGTTCAGCATGGAATTTTTTTTTGCAAAAGGATGCATCTTGAAAAATTAATGAAAAGATGTTACATTGTTGCACTAAACATGAGAGTTGACCCTTCTTTATGTACATTTATTGAGATAATAAGTCTCATCACATCTGACCGCTGCTAATGTTTGTAAGCTTTGCTGTGACATATCTGAACAGGCTGTGAGAAATGGAGCAAAAATACCAAGCGTACTTTTCATTGTTTGATCATAACATAGGCTGGTTACGATGTTTATTCTTTTCACTTATTACCTGCATTGCCAGACTCAAGAATTTTCCTAAACATAGACCTTGACACTAAAAAAGACTGGGGGAAAAATCTTTCCCAGCGTTGCTGTGACATATCTGAACAGGCTGTGAGAAATGGAGCAAAAATACCAAGCGTACTTTTCATTGTTTGATCATAACATAGGCTGGTTACGATGTTTATTCTTTTCACTTATTACCTGCATTGCCAGACTCAAGAATTTTCCTAAACATAGACCTTGACACTAAAAAAGACCGGGGGAAAATCTTTTCCACTGCCTTGCTAGTATATCATGTACATTTGTAAGTAATATTTGCCATTTTTCCCTCAGTCCCTTCATTTTGTTTTCTCTTCTTATTTGAGTTGTGACCATATTTACTGTATTACTATGATGTTGAGAAGGACAAAGCTGATTTATTCTTCTTTGAACAAATGGATAGAATATCTGTGAGTGACCGATAAATCATATCCATTGTAAGATTCAGTCAATTTTTGTTGTCAAAGAGTCTTCTTTGTAAGATGGCTCACAGTATACTTCTATAAACCTTGAAGTTGATGTTCAATATCTCCAATCCTTTTCTTTTCTCATTACAGTCAAGGGACAGAGACAGGAATTATGACGACAATTACAAAGGTGAGTCTCAATGATTCGTTTGTTAATGTTGTGCAGCATATTTACTTTAAAAATGACAGTTTCATGTAATGTGAAAATTGAGTGAATATTTTTATAATCTGAAAACAAAGTGATGTTTTCTCTAAAATTTGTATTGGATCCAATTTCAATGTTATACTATTGTCCGATCATGAATCGTGTCGTTTAGTAAATGGAAATTTTCTCTATACCAAGTTTCTTAGAGGAACCATCTAACATCAAGAACAAATATGTGTGAAATAGACTTATCTTACCCAAAATTATTTACTTTCATCTACTTTGTGTATATTGATATTTTTCAAGATATTTAGTCGCAAGTGTTATGTTTTTGTTGGCCTTGTAAACTTACAAGTTGCTTTCTCTTCCCTTGTGTGTTTTCAGGAGAGAGTGGCTCTTATTACAGAGGAAGAGGAAGAGGTTCATATAGACCGTACGACTCGCGTCCACGCTACCACAGAAACTATGAGTATGATTATGAGAATAGGAGGTACAAAAATGAGGAATATTCTGAACAAAATAATGAACAATCACGTTCAAGTGAGTCGGGGAGATATGAACAATATCATCAACCTCCAGCCTCACAGCATCCTCCTCCTGCAACATCACTTGCCCCTCCTGTATCATCACATCCTCCACCAGCTGGCTATCAACATTCTGTGCCACCTCCAGGGTATCCACCAGCAGTTAGTCAGGCTGCTCCTGCAACTCTTAGCCATCCACCTCCAACACTCCACCAACAGACACAACATATGCAACAACCGGCAACTCATCAGCCTCCTACATTGATGCAACATCCATCCCAACCTGGTCAGCATCCACCACAACCTGCTCAACAACATCCACAGCCAGGACAACACACACAACAGCCTGGTCAACATCCACCACAGACTGTTCAGCATCCACAACAACCTAGCCAACATCCACAACAGCCTGGTCAACATCCACCACAGCCTGGTCAACATCCACCACAGACTGTTCAACATCCACAACAACCTAGCCAACATCCACAACAACCTAGCCAACATCCACAACAGCCTGGTCAACATCCACCACAGCCTGGTCAACATCCACATCAGCCTGGTCAACATCCACCACAGCCTGGTCAGCAGCAACAGCCAGGGCAACATCCACAACCTGGTCAGCATCTACCACAGCCAGGTCAGCATCCACAACAACCTGGTCACCATCCACAACAACCCGGTCAACATCCACAACAGCCTGGTCAACATCCGCAGCAACCTGGTCAGCAGCCACCGCAACCTGGTCAGCAGCAACAGACAGGTCAGCATCAACCACAGCCAGGTCAGCATCCAGCCCAACCTGGTCAACATCCAGCCCAACCTGGTCAACATCCAGCCCAACCTGGTCAACATCCACCACAACCTGGTCAACATCCACCACAACCTGGTCAACATCCACCACAGCCTGGTCAACATCCAACGCAACCTGGTCAACATCCTTCACAGCCAGGACAACACCCACCACAGCCAGGACAACATCCGTCACAGCCAAGTCAACATCCACCACAGCAAGGGCAGCATCTCCCTCAACCTGTCCAACAACAACCCAGCCACCCTCAGCAGCAATCACAAGTTGGTCAAGCACAAGCTCCACCTCAGACTACTCAACCTTCACATTCAGGTCCACCACAAACAAGCGTTGTGTACCATGTTCCAGCTGGACACCAACCTCTTGCTAGTCAACCATTGCCAGCTCACCAAACACCTCCTCACTCTTCTGGGGCTGTTGCTCATTCACAAGCAGCACATCCCACATCTGTATCTGCCTCGCTGTCCCACCAATCTATTAATCAGCAGGTGACTTACACCGTAGCTGGGACAGTCCAGACAAGTGCTGCACCTTCAACTGTACACCAAGTACATCATACAGTGGTATCTACTGCTCAGCCGCCACAAGCCACTTCCCATGGGGTCTCACAGCATCCTTCAACCCAGACAGCACCAACCCAGCCTCCTCCAGGGCTGGTAGGTCAACTTCCTGCCAGCATAGATTTCAACAAACCCCCTCCAGGTCTGCAAGCTGGAGCTGCTCCTGTCATCGTAGACTTCAGTAAGCCACCACCAAGTCTTGATGTCGTCAATAAGGCACCTCAAGCTGAAACCGCAGTAGTTGGAGCTTCTCAAGCACATGTTGAACAAAGTTCAGCACCACCTGCAGCAGCAACTCAGCTTGAAGTTTCTTCTCAAGGTATGATACCTTCCATTATGATTTTGAATTTATTGATTTTAGCAGTACCTCTATTTCAATGCCTTGAAGAAATTTCTGATTCTTCAATAGGCAAAATGAGTATCAAAGGCATGAATCTTTTTTTCAGATTTTATTTTGATTGTCATCAAAATATTGCAGTGATCATGCAGCGTGAGTGCCAAAAGTTGTCCAAAACAATATTTCCATTGTCTCAGAAGTTTCAGAATGTTTTTCAAGGCATTGAAATGAAGGTACTGCATGAATTGAAAATTTGATATAAAGGGGTTTTCTGATTTTCTTAGCTGAAATAATGAGCCTAAAAAACCGAAGTAAAATGAAACGCTTAACACTGACAATTCCATTGAAATAAAAAAATATCACAAATTGGCAATTTTGTGACAAGTGGTAGGGACTACTCTGCCTTTTGTCCTGAATTCATGGTGTTTTCCTCATGCCATTAATGAAATTCAGCGCATACAGATATTGATATACATCCTCATAATGAAAAATGTCTGTTTTACCAAGTTTTTAAAATATGCCATGTTAATATTTTCATAAATAAGTATATTTTTCTCTGACAATTTTTTTTAAGTGTTGATTTTTTGTGTTTTATGAGAGGACATCTTGATACAATGAATACACCTGTTTCTTTCTTGCTCCTTAGAAACTAAACCTCAAACTCAGTCCTCAAGTGAGTCTGGTGTGGCATCCGATCAACCAAAGACTGAATCGTAAGTTTACTTGACATGCACTGTGGCTATAAATGATCAACATTGTAATCAAGATGATATTTTTAAGAGATCTACCACTAACAGGTTACTGTATGGTTTCTACTATAACAAAGAAGGATACAAATATAACGTTCAAGTCAGCTTTATCTAACATTTCTAAAAAAAATGAAACTATTTGAAAAAAAATCCTTGCATTACTATAATTGATTTGATTGAATTTGTCAAAAAGTTTGAGGAAGTGTGCAATAATTGTCTGTAGTAGAGGTTTTAATTTCTTTTCTCTCTTTCTTTATCAATTTTTGTATCTAGACAAGCTGATAAACCGGAGGAAACACAGGATGATGTAGCTGCAGAGATGGAAAAGTTCTGTCAAGCTCAGCAAAGGAAACTGCGTGGGTCATATTCTAGGTCAAGAAGTTCTGGGTCATGGAGTTCAAGCAGATCAAGGTCTAGATCAGGTTCATGGAGTTCTCGCTCTCGGTCTCGATCGTGGTCCCGCTCAGGATCCAGCTACCGATCGTTTAGTGGATCTCGGTCATGGACGCGTTCATCATCCCGTTCACGCTCCCCACAACGAAGACCACACAGAAACAGATACAGATCAAGAGAAAGATCATACTCTCCCAGACACCGTCAGATGTCAAGAGAACGATATATGCAGAGAGATAGGCAGTACCAAAGAAGAAGGGATTTCTCACGCTCACCTCCACCAAGGAATTTCTCGCGCTCACCGCCACCGGACTATCGACGAAGAGGAAGAGGGAGAGGCAGGTTTTACAATCAAAGAGGTTATTCATACCGAGGTAATCAAAGGTATCAACGACCAAGATATCCGCGATATGATGATCGGAGTAGACATTTTGACCAATACGATGAAAGATACAATGATCAACAACACTTTGATAGGTATCATCCAAATGCTCCTCCTGGTCACCATCCAGGTGGACCGCCTAATGGGCCTCCAGGACAACACGGGCTACCACATGGCCCACCTGGTCCTCAGGGACCTCCAAATGCCCCACCAGGTTTCCCACCCATGCCTCCACAAGGGCCTCCTCATGATCATAAACAAGGTCCTCCACCAAATTCTCAACATCAGGGTCCTCCGCAAGGTCCACCACTCATGCCTCCAGCTGGACTACCCCACCCATTACCTCCACCACCACTTTTACCACCTCCTCCCTTAAACCCCCCACCTGGTGTCCCTCAACAAGGCCTGCCTCGACCAGGTTTACCTCCACCTGGTTTGCCTCCACCAGGTCTACCTCCACCGGGCTTGCCTCCTCCTCCAAACTTTCCTCCATTCAATCCAGACCATCCAGAATTCAGAGGGCCACCTCCTCGACCATTTGGAGACTATCCCTTTGATCCTCGATATGATGATAGGAGGGATGAAAGAAGGGATGATAGAAGGGACGACCCATACTGGGGACATTCTAGAGATTCTAGGTATCCACCAGACCACCGATACCCTCATCCTGACGGACCACAACCTGCATATGCTGATGAAGATCCTCATAGTAGAGAGTATAGACATAGAGATCGCAGAGGAAGAGACCATGACAGGAATAAAAATAGAAGTAGAAGTATAGACAGGAAAGCCAAAGACAAAGAGAGGAAATCTGAAGATCGAAAGGAGAAGGAGAAAAATGAAGAACGCAAATCAAAGTCTCGCCATGCCAGTGAAGAAAAAGAGTCAGGAGACAGGAGAGGTACTCCGAAAGAAGAGTCTGCTCAAAAGGATCATTTAACAAAAGATGGTAACCGGTCTAAAGACAGAGAAAAGAGACTAGAACAAGACAAAGAAAGAAAAGGTGACAATAGAGAAGTTAAAAATGAGCAAGAAAGGGGTAAAGATGCAGCCAGTGACAGGGGACAGGATAGAGAACGTGAAAGGGATCGGGACCATGAAAGAGACAGGGACAGGGGGAGAGATCGAGATCATGGCAGGGATAGAGAACGGGATCCTGGAAGAGTTCGAGATGAAGAAAGACACAGAGATCGCGAAAGAGATTACAGACATGAAAAGGATCGGTTGCCTGAAGTGGATCAGGAACGCTATGACAGTGAAAAGGCAAGATGGGAAACTGAAAGAAGAAACGACAGGGAGCGGTATGACAGAGAAAGGATCAGATATGACAATGATCGTGGTTATGATAGAGGCTATGATCGGGAAAGGGAAAGGTATCCTGAAAGAGACAACAGAGACAGATACAGGGAAAGGGAAGTTGATCGAGATAGAGAAAGACCATATGATGACAGGGAGAGGGACAGTCGTCGAGATGGAGACAGAGACAGAGATCGCACAAGAGAATATGAAAGAGAAAGGGAAGATGATCGAGACAGAGAAAGATACACTGCTCGAGACAGAGGACAGGACCACGAAAGGGAAAGAGACAGTGATAGACATAAGGAGAAGTATAGGAGCAAAGAGTATCCAGAGGATCATGAAAGGCATAAGAGAAGGGATACTGATTTGGAAAGGCACAGAAGGACAGAAAGGGACTATGACATGGAACGTGAAGAAAGAGTACGGCATGAACAAATAGGTGATGAGAAGTACTCTGAAGAAAGGGAAAGGGACAAGGAATCTAGGCACAGACATAAGCATAAACATCGAGACAGGAGGAGTCAAGAAAGTGAGCATGCAAGGAGTGATGATGAGAAAGAATCTAGAACATCAGTGGACCATTCAAAAAGTCCGAGCAAAGAAGATCATTCTGATAAAGAGAGTAACAAAGACAATGATGCTTCTAAAGAATCTAAGAAAGAACCTGAAATGAAAAAGACAAAGAAGAAAAAGAAGCAGAAGGAGACAGAGGGAAAAATCAAGAAAATTAAAAAGCATAAGATTAAGACTGAGAATGATCAGGGTAAGCAGTCAGACAACGAAGAGCCACCTGAGAAAGAAAAGAAGGTCAAGAAAACAAAAAAAGTAAAAGATGCTGAAAAAGAATCAAGTGAACCAAAAGTTAAAAAGTTAAAGAAAAAGAAGCCCAAATCTGTTGTTGTTAGTGATGATCCTGATAAAAGTGCTGTGAAGAATTCTGTCAAATCAGCAGTGAATATTGTGGACTATTCAAGCACTAGTTCTACAGGATTCAGTCCAAAGTCTAAAGTCCCGATACAGGATTCGCCCTTACCCAAAGGCTCCAAACTTGAGGGTCGACTTGGAGCAACAGTTGGTGATAGCAGGCGTGTTGTGGTAGCAAGATCACCAGAAAGAGTCAGAGAGAAATCTCCATCTAGACATGCAAGTAGCAAGTCTTTCAAGAGAACTGTGAAACAGGTTAAATCTAAATCCATCAGAATAAAGGAAGAGAACATGGAAGAAGAGGAATTGGACGAAAGCGAAAAAGTCAAAGAAAAGCCAAAGAAGACAAAGGCTAAGGTGAAGAAGGAGAAGTCCAAGCAGCTGAAACGCAAAAGCAGTGATGACAAGCTCAAGACTGAACACATTAAGAAGATAAAGGTTGAGAAAGAAGAGAATAGTGATGAGGATACTAAAATTAGTCGAGAGAAGATTCCAATAAAAGAAGAAAGGATGGATATGAGTGAGCAAAAAGAAGAAATCAAATCAAAAGAGGAGATTAAAGAGGAAAGCCAAGATGAAGATGAACCGAAGAAGGTCAAGATGGAAGAGAGTCCAGTTGATGACCAGAAGGAGACCAGTACTACTGAGAAGAAGACGGGCAGCCCCAGTGAGGTCAAGAAATCTGGAACATTAATAGACATTGGTCATGATGAGGAGACGTTTGATCCTGACTATGAAGAGGATGCTGAAGACATGGATCACCATGAGGTTAAGAAACCAAGACCAAGTGTTGGTGAGGAGGACTCTGACCACTCCACACAAAGCGAGGAAGAAGAAGAAGAGGAGGAAGAGGAAGACGATTCAGCCAGCCCTGAGGACAGCCCAGTGAAAAAGAGCCACAAGAAACATCGCAAACACAAGAAGCATCACAAGAAACACAAGAAAAGTAGCAGTAGCAGTAAAAGGCATGAAGATGGGGAGAAGAAATCATCATCACAGAGGCATAAACATAAGAAATCCAAGAAGTCAAAAAAGAGTAGTAAATAGTCTTGTTTTTTCTTCATTTTTTATGCAAATTCTAGTAATCATGGTCAAAATCTGCTCCATAGAATCAACCAAGGACTGTTGAAATAGTACTTATTTTATACCAAATTGAGAAGGACTATCAAATTCAAGTCTCTACAGATCCATTTTAATTGTCCTCTGTGCATAGACCATTATTTTTCACCAGTTGGTGGCTAAATGCATTCACAAGAAAATATGAAAAATTCAAATATATGGTAGTCTAAAAATCAAATCAGAATAATTTTTCTTCTTAAAGGGGACTGTTTTATGCCCAGAACTTGTAAAAGTATACACCTTTCCATAAGAAAGTTTTATTTGCTTTCAACTTGTAGTAGATGTTACCATGGCCCTGGGAAGTGGGGGTGCTGCATGTATTATTTTCCATAGGCAGCACCCCCATGAATTCTGGTAGGTGTTAAAAATAATTGAGAAATGTAAGCAAAATTACCAATATTTTGTAGTGAAAAGCTTTTTTTTGGGGGGGGGGGGGGCTTGTCGAATTTTCAAATTTCTCAGGAAAGAAATAGCCTTCATTTTGTGGTGAAAACCCTTTTCTTTTTGCTTGTCAAATTGACATCAGCACCCCCAGTTAAAAAAATTGTTCCCAGGGCCCTGAATGTTACTCATGATTTTTGTTTTCTCTCAAACAAACCTCGATCACATTTTTATTTCCCAATATTAATGTGAAGTGCAGTTGCCTTGTGCTACTTATGCCATTGAGATTTATAGGATGGGTGAGCATTTTCTGTTTGCCCAATGTATATTAATGATGTACGGTCAAACTTGCCTTTAACAAATCTTGTTGGACAGATTATTGTAATATTAACCTGTATATTCAACCAAGTTGGACTATAATAGATGATTGAAGAGAGAGGTCCTGACTCATGAATTCTGCAGACTTTAGGCTCATTCAGAATTGACATCTCAAAGCTCAGCAATGAAGTTTGACAACAAAATTGTAAACAAATTGAAATACGAGGCATTTAAAATGTTACAGAGCCCCCCCAAAAAAAAAAAACACTACGATGTCTGAACTGTAATTGTGATGTCATAGGTTTTTCCACTCAACTTTAGATGATTTCCTGATTTAGGTCAACCATAAACAAGAAGTTTCAATCAATTCTAAATATTTATTGTATTTTTTATGTGATGCATTCATACAGAAAATGATGTTGTGACAAAATCATATACAGGATTGAAAATATATCCAATGTTTTAAAAAGGCAGAAAAATAACATGAATATGTTTAATAAGTACCAATATTTGGTGCGATTGCCGAAATAAGTGAACCTCTAAATTGTAATGTTAGATGGTATATGTGTTTGTAAAGCAGATAGGTTATTGTGCTCTCATTTTTTTGTTCCAATTATGTCCACATGGAATTTTGAACAATTTAAGGTTGTTTTCTGAAATATTGAAGAATCAATTTGATTGCTCCTGAAAATGAGTCTTTTTCATTTTCACTATTTTTGTTTGTTTTGTGTTATTCAAGGTTTTGTGCAATGAGTGTGAATTTGATACCTTGCAAAATTGCTAATAGCAAAGCAAAATATTTCTTGTACATAAATTTCTTCTATCTCTTTAATACAACATGATTCTTTCCCTAATTCAATTTGCATATGTTTTTGTTTTCTTTGAAAATGCAATCTTCATCACTGTCTCATATCCCCTTAAAAGAAGCAACTGCTTTGTACACTATGTATTTATTTTTTCTTCATTGTCTCACCTGCATAGCAGAGTGAGACTATAGGCGCCGCTTTTCCGACGACGGCGGCAGCGGCGTCAACATCAAATCTTAACCTGAGGTTAAGTTTTTGAAATGACATCATAACTTTGAAAGTATATGGACCTAGTTCATGAAACTTGGCCATAAGGTTAATCAAGTATTACTGAACATCCTATTAGAGTTTCATGTCACATGACCAAGGTCAAAGGTCATTTAGGGTCAGTGAACTTAGACCATGTTGGAGGAATCAACATCAAAATCTTAACCTGAGGTTAAGTTTTTGAAATGTCATCATAACTTAGAAAATATATGGACCTAGTTCATGAAACTTGGACATAAGGTTAATCAGTTATCACTGAACATCCTGCGTGAGTTTTATGTCACATGACCAAGGTCAAAGGTCATTTAGGGTCAATGAACTTTGGCCGAATTGGGGGTATCTGTTGAATTACCATAACTTTGAGAAAGTTTATGGATCTGATTCATGAAACATGGACATAATAGTAATCAAGCATCACTGAACATTTTGTGCAAGTTTCAGGTCTCATGATTAAGGTCAAAGGTCATTTAGGGTCAATGAACTTTGGCCGATTTGGGAGTATCTGTTGAATTACCATCATAACTTTGAAAGTTTATTGGTCTAGTTCGTTTAACTTGGACATTAGAGTAATCAAGTATCACTGAACATCCTGTGCGCATTTCAGGTCACATGACCAAGGTCAAAGGTCAATGAACTTTGGCCGAATTGGGTGTATCTGTTGAATTACCATCATAACTTTGAAAGTTTATGGATCTGATTTATGAATCTTGGACATAAGAGTAATCAAGTATCACTGAACATCCTGTGCGAGTTTCAAGTCACATGATCAAGGTCAAAGGTCATGTAAGGCCAATGAACTTTGGCCATGTTGGGTTTTTTTGTTGAATAACCATCATATCTCTGTAAGTTTATTGGTCTAGTTCATAAAAAGTGAACATAAGAGTTACCATGTATCACTGAACATCTTGTGCGAGTTAGAGTAGCTATATTGTACCGCGTGATGCAGGTGAGACGGCCAGAGGCATTCCACTTGTTTTCAGTATTGATATGCAAACTTTGTATGAACTTAAAGAGGTTTTTGCATTATAGGAAATGCTTATAATAATGAAGTTCTTACTTCAGCTGTTTTCATATCCACCCGATCACATAAAATACCACCTTATTTTTGATCAAGAATTCTAGTGCCATCAGAAAGTCCTTGGTGTTTTACAAGCGTTAAAGCAAAGTACATGTACTTGTAATATCCCTTTAAAAATGCCTCAGGATAGTAGGTTCTTTATGGAATTAGGAGAAATTTCACAGGGATATATGCAGACAGTGTGAAAGCAAAATATTTAGCACCTATTATCATTGGCAAGAAGAATGTACATTGTTATTTACAGGAATGCGAGTTAAAGGATAATAATTTACAAGAGCTTACTCTGGATCAATTGGATGTGAACCTGAGAATTATTGCCTATTTATAGGATTTAACAAATCATGCAATTTACAGGTATTTTTTATGGTCTGGTGGATATGAAAGCAGTTCATGAGGTACATATTATGCTTCATCAATGACAGGTATCCAATGGAAAAAAAATTGAAAAGAAACTTCCCGGTCTGAAAAATAGAATTGGAGAAAGCTGAGAGCTGGATTTCTTTTTTGTATGCTGTGCTACTATTTATATGTTTGTGTATTTTAGTATAGGGTTCGCATTACATCCCCATCATGATTTTTTTAAACAGTAGTAGGGAGAAAAAAGACAAAAGTATGGATAAGGGAAGGAAAGAAGGGTATATAAAGAGGTTTTGGTTGTTAATTCCCCACATATTTAGTTGAGAAATAAAATAACAATACTCTGTCTGGCACCATTCGTTTTAGTCCAATATTCGCTTTTCTATTTCAATTTACTTTAATTTTTTATATTTCCATATCATTGCAATGTTAACCCCTTTTTTGCACACCACTGTATACTTACAAAACAAATATATGCTATCACAGTTTTATACTTTGATTGTCAAAACTTTATATTATCTTCACTCATTTTCCATAAGTGTGTCTCTTTTATTTTCTAGAAAACTTTGAGGTTGTTTTTTTTCTTATTGAATGTACAAGTTAACTGTGCTTATTATCTCCATGGTGCAAAAAGAAATTACTATATTATGTATGCCTTATGTAACATAACAGGAAAAAAAAAAATCTGCTGTATGGGTTGTAAATATTTATCAAGTGTTTCTTCCAAATCAAAAATCAAAATCTGAAAGATTTGTGTTTTAATATTTTTTTGCATCTATTACTTTTGCAAATGGGTACTAACTGTACTATGTACATAGAGAAAATTATTTGTTCAGTTTGTATATAATTTCTGAAAATAAAGAAACATTAATTTAACTACTCGGGTGTTACTGTGTCAAGCTATTGCAGTGGAAAGTGATTCCAAACTAGTTATTTTTACATAGACATGCCTTTTTCTGGACTGAAATTTCTGACAGTTCCTTGATAATCTCTTCTTCATGGCATTGAGAAAGACTTTGACCATAGCTACCTATAAGCCAGTTCGTAGTTCCACTCTGGGCATGATCATCAGATGGTCATTTGTACTCAAGTGACGGGGTGGTTTAATATCTAATCATGAGATAAGCACCATCTTTGATGTCTTGATTATTCATATATTCTTGTGAAATGTGTTTTTCACTAGATCCACAAAAAAAAAACAATGCATCCACTAACACCGGTTTTTAACAGTTTGCCGAGTACATCATGCATTCAAAGAAGAAATGCAACAAAAACCTTCATAGAGTGTTCATCGGTGTGCTCTTTTGGTCACCTGGTCTATGCAATTTCTTCATCCTGCTATGTGAGGCATGCTTACATGATATCTTTCTTTGAAATCTGCCTATCATAATGAAAGAAATGAAAGGTCATTTGACCAAAATTGCCCATGAGGTAACTACGAACTGGTCTATAGTTGGAATCCAGTAAAAGGCTTGTCTGTAAATATTTAATGATCTGGACCCTTTTGCAACAAAATTACCATGGGAACTTTGCCATCTGACTGAGTTCTTCCATGGTAACAATGCTCAACAGCCAATCAGAAAATAGGATTCCATGGAAGGTACAATTCAAATAGTAAAGTTCCCATAATAGGAACCTTTCTGCAATTTGCCATGTAGCAGACCTTTGCAATTCATTGCAATTTGCAATATTGAACAATGATATCGGTTTATCATGGCATTGTGTAAAATATGTGCATGCAACTACAAATTTGATAGATCATTTTGATTGCAATTGGTGGAAAATTTTTAGCTTATCTTGATGCTCTGAAACTCAACTATGGCAAGTGGTTGATTTCATACCATTTCATTCATCTAAAATGCATATGGACTGTCCGTTAAAAAAACCCAAGGAGCTTGCCAATCAGACGCTACGCAGGGGGGGGGTAGAGGGGTTCACCCCACCCCCTCAGATTTTATAGAGAGGGGTCCTTGTAGACCTAAGGATGTGTGAGGGAGAGAGAGAAGGGTGAGGGTTAAGATAGATTCCATAAGGGGCTAATCAGTGGAAAGAGGAACAGAACATTAAGAGAAAATAAATTGAGAGTTGAAGGTAATACTGATAGTGATCATCGTGGAGCAGGGGGGGGGGAGTTAAATGGGGAGGGATTGAGAGAATAAAAGGTGAAAGAGAATTGAAGTGATGCGAGTTTGTTTTTTGAGAAAAAGATTTTTTTTTATTATGTGTGATGTGGGGCTAGCCTACATCTAAAAATTTAGAACCAATCAAACAAGCAAAGGGAATTAGATACAAATAAAAAGTTGTTAGGACTTGAGAAAGGAAAGCAAAACGGTAAAAGCTTGATTTAGAAAAAAGTAAAACAATGGAAGATGGAATTTGTAACCCATCGGGTTTTCAAACTGGCCATAAATGTGATATAGGGTAAGAGGAATTCCATCATTGTCAGGAGGATGATGATGATGTTGATCTTCATCATTATTTTGATAACCATGCTCAGGAGGATGACAGGCATCCTGATCGGCCAATTGTGTCATTATATTAGAGAATAATATGATAGAGACGATGATGATGGTAAAGGGAGAAGGAAGTAGACACCCTATACGAGGAGGATGGTATTGATTATTATAATTCATTATTGTAAATGTACATTTACATGTCGAGACTCATAAATTCGATCGCAAAATGGGATCGATTTGAAAGAGTTTAATCTAAATTATTCAGTTATCTTAATATAAAATTCTGGGAACAATGCTGACCGGAATGCTGATGTCCAGAGAATTGATAATGACGATAGCGCATCTAGTAGCGCCTGTTGTGCTAGAATTATTAGAAATTAGAATGAAATTGCAAACCCAAAACCTGACATAGAAATCTTGATTAGAATATGAATTGCGTCGGCCCCATTGGATGAAAGTTATTTCGGGGGATTACGCAACATTATGCCGGAATCTTGTATATTTGCGCATGCGTACATCGTGCTTATGTATGCTGTGTTGGTCGTCTCGAAGTTATGACATAACCTGAAGAAATCATAGAAATTGGCGGAAGTTACCAAGTTTTTTATCTATGATTTGAGGTAAGATTTCGTTTTTAATACCCTATCGCCCCTATGCTCTGTATTCTGTTATAGTTACATATTTTATTTGAGTTTCAATTCCATTCTAACTTTAATTTCACTGGTTATCTTTACTCTGGTCCCATACCTTCGATTTCATGTACGGTAGTAAGGGTAATTCCAAGGACGTCAGTCGCACGTCATTACTTTACCAAGTGTCGTTTTAACGTTTCTATACTTGGTACTGTCAGTTATTTTAGTCTATCACGTTTAGGCAAGACTTCCATATGTCCCCTCCATTAAAATTGGGGAAAAAATATGGAGAAGGTTTGTAAAGAATTATCTAACATAAATCTAAGAAATTTAGGAAGGAAAAGTTGGACTTGGAATTGGATACATACCAAAATACCTCAATCTCTATATCTCTTCTTTCTAGATCTGGTACTTCTTACAAACAATACGATCTGTGTTTTTTCTCTCATGTAGCTTCATTTCTTTCAATCTCCCCCTACACATTCGCAATGCTAACTTTAACCTTTCCCGCAAGTTTTTGGATACTTCGTAGGGGTCTTAATCCCAAATTTTGATCTACCGTATAAGTCAAAAATGAAAAAGAAAGAACACCTCACAAACGCCAATTTATGGGGGAAAAATATGTCATGAGCGCTTAATTATTATATAGGGCCTGAACATGTATATCTTCTCCCAAATAATTTGGTACCATATTTATGTGGTATGTGTATTGGATTATGATTACCGTAAGTAACGGTGTATTAACCGCACCTTTTTCTCGGCGGGATAGAAGCAAAAGTCGGGGGTGCGGTTTATACACGGTGACGGGTCTGAGCCGGCCCGCCGTAACCCTTCCCGTACATGTACGATGTCTGCCAGTTCACAACACATCGAGTGGCCGGGCGTAGCCGCCCAGGCAATGTCGTTTAGAGGGGTATGAGCCGCGGGTAATGGGAAGCGATTATTACGATCTTAATTAAATGTTGTCCATAACAAACGCACCCACCTTCATGACACTAATTTTGACTTTATTCTCGATTCAAAGTAGTGTAGTTCCCTGGCTAATTTAAGAGAGACGCCAAGCATACTCGGTAATATTTTGTCACCGATGAGCGAGAGTTGAATGAGCTTAGAGATTGCGTTGTAATGTGGTTATAGTGCGACTTAAGCTGGCGCTATTCAAAGTCCCGTTTCGCGCCAGCTTTTTTTCCTTCCTGTTTGCTTTTCATAAGATACCATGTAAACCACGCACGAGGGAGACGGCATGAAGCCGTAAAAAACAACTGGAAAAAATGTCAATTTCTTTGTTTCTTGAACCTTCCTGTATTTCCATATCCAAAATTCATGCTAAGACATTAAATTTCTGAAAATGGTAGTGAGGTTGTGATGCAAGAAATGTGAATGTTTCTTCCTCCTACGCTGGGAAAGACACATCATAATTTGATGTACTGGCATGACTGGTACTGTATCGTAGTTTGCAATGTAATAGCAGTGCTGTGTGTGTGCGTGTACACTGTGACTGTGAGGTGAGTGAGTGTGTAAGTTGCCAATATTGTCGGGATTGTTCTTTCTTTCTAACATTTGTAGATGAATTGATAAAGAACAGCAGATTTCCGCATACCGGTAATCTCTTTGGATACTTTGAAATCTTAAAATCTTAGATTTTGTTTCTTCGTACCTCAAATATGCATGTAAATGTAAGATTTTTTTTTTTTTTTTTTTTTAGTCCAAAGTTGGGGGTGCGGTTAATACACGGGTGCGGTTAATACACCGTTACTTACGGTAGGAGGAATTTTTTACTCTGAATTAAAAAGGTAAAAGTTTGATTTGCACCAAAGTAACGCATAGCTGCACTAAATGAACCTAGATGCCAATGATGTAATCCTATGAGTTAGGAAACATATAGACATATGCAAATCCCTTTTGAATGAAATTAACTTGAGAATTAATACTAAAAAGCATTTTTCTAATGTTACTTATTGAAAGGTGTTTTGCAGTGGACTTTAATACAATGTGGGGTAATGACATCATTAAAGAAAATGCCAGTAATTGTAGTAAACACTGATTTCATGAGAAAGTGTGTAAAACCAGGCTTAATTGTCAATATATCATCGAGGATCTAGATCTGGTACAGTCACATAAACTGAACTTTGTGAAATCTTGAAATCTACGCTGAAAAATATTCACACTGAAGATCACCAACACAGATAAGCGCACGTGGGACAGTGTATTATTATTGCTTTGAATGTCGTGCCCGACGCTTGACCCGAATCCTGTGCTTATTTGCTAATTTCTCAGCAATTACACAATTTCTTCCAGAATCCTTTGGCACATATTCTTTATTTATACAAACAGACACTTTGGTGGTAATTTCATTGGATTCTGTACAAACTCATTTTGATATCGCTACCAAAACTGGCATTTACCTTTAACATCTGGATTAATTAATTGCAGTCATGCCTTACTTTGGCATAAATCAAAAGTTACATCACTGCAAAGAAAATTTACTGATGATCCAAGCGTGAAGACATACCTCATAAATATGGTATCAAATTATTTTGGAGAAGATTCACTTTCCTGCCATATAAATGATGTATTACAGTGTTCATGACATATTTTTTTCCTTTTGATTGTGAATTTGTGAGGTGTCAAGTTTTTTGTTTTATTTTTACTGACACAGTATAGGCTATTTCAAATACAGCTGTAAGATTTTGGAAATTTCCACTTTTCTTAGGAATTGCCCCTTATCATACTAACATTTACTGTGGTCCTTTTTAAGTTTGACCCTTTTGGCAAAAAGGTTGGAAAGGTTGAAAGAACAACTATCTGTTCTACTATGGTTTTCAGTTAATGCAACACATCTAGTTAGACCTAAATACAGCACATTCTTCAAACACCAAAACTCATAAGGTACAGATGAACAATTTTTCACAATGTTTTTACACATTTTTATGGGTTTCAAACCTTGTCTGTGGTGTGGGTTGAATCAGCTCATTTTTCACATGTCCTTGCTCCTGGTCTATATTTTGAGGTTGTTTGGAACATATAGGTAACAGGCCATGAGTAGAGTGACCCTAAGAGCATTGACCCACCAGATCCATATAAGACATTAGAAAATTATAAAAACCTAGGCTATTTCCAATAATAATAATTACATGATGGCTAGTGTCTCATTGATTGAAACATAGTAACAGACCATGCCCTTCTTTGTTTGACTGCTCCCTTTCTCTGATACTTTAGCAGGGTGCTACATAAGCACTTGCCAAATTGCCCGGGGCAAGTCAAAGTTAGAGTCGAGCAACTGTTTGGAAGTAAAGACCAAAACTAATTGCCCGAATGGGGCAGGCAAAATTCTCACAGTAGAATGACCAAAATTAGTGTCGATATGATATGATATTGACCCTAACTTTGGTCATAAAATCACTTTGGAAAAAGAAATGCAATAACAAGGTAGATCAGTTTATGTCCAAAGAGAGAAAAAGTTCAATGGTTTATAAAGCTGCAAAACTTTCTTTTGAAGAGGTACAACTTTTTTTCAAGGATTTTATCGGGCAAGTGAAATAGATTTTTGGGCGAGTATATTCCAAAGTCCAACTATTTAAAAATTTACTTGCCCGACCGGGCAACTGCTTCTTTAAAGTTATGTAGCACCCTGCTTTAGTTATTTGTTGGTTTGTCCAAAACTACCCAGGGTGTTTCATATAGTTCAGAAGTCTGATGAATTCACCTTCATGTATGACTTTGACAGCTTGAAAGCTTAGTGCCAAAATATGAGTCTGAAGTCATTTTTTTTTTTTAAGTAATATTTTCGATAATGTATTGCGAACGCAGAAATAACAATAAAGCAAACAAACAAACGAGTAAGTTTGACTATATTTTTTATAATCATATTGATATTATGTATGGTCTACAAATTCTGTGTTCTAAAGCTATTCAATTAAGTATTTTTGATGTGTGTAAGATTTAAAGATAAATGAATTTCTTCCAGAATCCTTTGGCATATGTTTTTTATTTATAGGAGCGCCTTGAGCACCTAACAAGGTGGATATGTGTGCAATATAAATACCCTATATTATTTATACAAACAGACACTTTGGTGGTCATTTCATTGGATTCTGTATGAACTCATTTTGAAATCGTCACCACAACTGGAATTTATCATTAAATTGAATGAGAATTCCGCGTGGCTTGACACAAATTTGTAATATTTACACTATTGATTAATTTAATAACCCTTTCAAGATTAGAGTGTTGTGTACAAAGAAAAACAACATCTTTGCACTCTTCCATTAATATAATTGTGGCTCTACCTGTTTCTTAGTGTAAATATATTTATTGGACTATATTTGTCAATTGAGATCAAACCATTTAACCTTATTGGGATTATTGTTAATTTTTGTATTTTGCTTTCATAGGATTACTGAGGCAGCATGATTAGAGTAATATCAAACCAGCTTAATGGGCTCTCCAGGGCTACATCATCTCTATCAATTCCTTGGCAACAAAACCTCTTCAAATGGAACTTACTTCAGAGCACCAGCCACTTGAAATCATCTGATCATCTCTTCCTGTCAACCAAGGCAACAACATCTCTCCATCGGTCACTAGTAACATCACACCGATGGTGCTCATCAAGAACTGAAGCAAAAACATTCAGGACTTCTCAAGGAACCTTAAAACTATTGTCACATTTCGGAGGAACCCACCATCTTCACACTTCATCCTCATTATATCACACAGGAATCGTATCAAGACTTACTAGGCCTTACATTGCGACATATCATTTCACATGTAGGAACTGTCATCGTAATGTTAGAAGTCCGTTTGTGCCAGGATCTGTACGTTTCAAGAGTTCACATAGTAGCAGCCAGCAGAATGCATGGCGTGAGAGGAATAAGTCTGTCATGTTGTATGTGATTGCTGGAGCAGTCCTTGTGGTTGGATTCTCTTATGCAGCTGTTCCTCTCTACACAGTGTTTTGTCAGGTAAAATGTCAAATATTTTTAGATTAACCTAGCCTTAGGATTGCAAAATTGATACAGTACATAACATAGGTAAAGGTAAAGTTTTTGAAGATGAAATCAGTAGTCATTTATTGTCTCACCTGCGAAGCAGAGTGAGACTATAGGCGCCGCTTTTCCGACGGCGGCGGCGGCGTCAACATCAAATCTTAACCTGAGGTTAAGTTTTTGAAATGACATCATAACTTAGAAAGTATATGGACCTAGTTCATGAAACTTGGCCATAAGGTTAATCAAGTATTACTGAACATCCTATTAAAGTTTCATGTCACATGACCAAGGTCAAAGGTCATTTAGGGTCAATGAACTTAGACCATGTTGGAGGAATCAACATTGAAATCTTAACCTGAGGTTAAGTTTTTGAAATGTCATCATAACTTAGAAAATATATGGACCTAGTTCATGAAACTTGGATATAAGGTTAATCAAGTATCACTGAACATCCTGCATGAGTTTCACGTCACATGACCAAGGTCAAAGGTCATTTAGGGTCAATGAACTTTGGCCGAATTGGGGATATCTGTTGAATTCCCATCATAACTTTGAAAGTTTATGGATCTGATTCATGAAACTTGGACATAATAGTAATCAAGCATCACTGAATATTTTGTGCGAGTTTCAGGCCTAATGATTGAGGTCAAAGGTCATTTAGGGTCAATGAACTTTGGCCGAATCGGGGGTATCTGTTGAATTACCATCATAACTTTGAAAGTTTATTAGTTTAGTTCATTAAACTTGGACATATGAGTAATCAAATATCACTGAACATCCTGTGCGCATTTCAGGTCACATGACCAAGGTCAAAGGTCAATGAACTTTGGCCGAATTGGGTGTATCAGTTGAATTACCATCAAAACTTTGAAAGTTTATGGATCTAATTCATGAAACTTGTACATAAGAGTAATCAAGTATCACTGAACATCCTGTGCGAGTTTCAGGTCACATGATCAAGGTCAAAGGTCATGTAAGGTCAATGAACTTTGGCCATGTTGGGGTTTTTTGTTGAATAACCATCATATCTCTGTAAGTTTATTGGTCTAGTTCATAAAAAGTGGACATAAAAGTAACCATGTATCACTGAACATCTTGTGCGAGTTAGAGTAGTATTCAAAGTCAGCACTGCTGCTATATTGAACCGCGTGATGCAGGTGAGACGGCCAGAGGCATTCCACTTGTTTACACTCTCATCTTAAAATGTGAAGAAGAAAATGCGGTCATTTCTCCTTCAGATTTTGAAGCTTTAAGCTCTTTGATATTAGTCCAGGATAGGCCCCATAGAAACTTGACCAAACCTTGTTTTTTTATATATACAATATTTTTTTATGGTTTCTTGTCAATTCGAGGGTGCTGATTACGAATCTGGATGATGCCACTCGTGTAACCTTGAGCATTTTCCGCAAATTGGCAAAATCCAACATGGCCGCCAAAATATGCAAATTACCCATGAAAATCATAAAATTGTCCACACATTGGCTGTGAAATGCATGAAATTGTATGGCAGGAGTGAAATACAATCTTAAAAATAATTTTTGACCAAAAATTTATTTTCCTGATATTCAAAATGGCCGCCATAGGCCATTGTATACACTATCATGTACAATACGAATAGGTAAAACTAGTTTTCACAAAAATTAGCACTAAACTGCAAAAATCGCGATATATGAACGAAGTAATATATGCAAATCATCATTACTAATGAGATATATTATTCATTATGTCAAATATGGGAACATTGCTACATTTTGATGTCAAAAATAGCCGCCACTGGCCCAAAGAGTATTATGTACGAATGGCAATGGCCGGGGCCAAAAAAATGACAAGATTGAGCATTAAAATGCATATTATTAAGATAAACGAGTGGAATACTGACTAAAAGCATAATTGTTAACGAAATATATTATTAATATGCCATGTATGTGATGAAAGTTTCATTTTGATATTCAAAATGGCTGCCAAAGGCCCTAAAAGTATTATGCACAATGAGAAAGAGGAGCAAAGAAATCACAAGAAAGAGCACTATAATGCATATATATGTGATGAATTAATGGGATACTGTCTAAAAACATATTTTTTAACGAAATATATCATTCAGGTTTCAAGTTTGTGTTAAATACTGTATTTTGACTTTCAAAATGGCCGCCATAGACATTAACAGTATTGTGTACAATGTAAAGTGGGAAACTATTATTCACAGGATTGAGCACCACAATTGCACGTAACATTTTCCGCCCATTGGCTATATTAATGCATGAAATCGTGTGGCAGGAATGAAATACTCTCTGAAAATATAATTTTTGACAAAATATTTATTTTCCTGATATTTAAAATGGCCGCCATATGCCATATACTCTATATTATGTACAATAAAAATAGGGAAAACTAATTTTCCCACAAATTAGCACTAAACCGCACAAAATCGCGATGTATGAACAAAGTAATATATTCAAATCATCATTAATAACGAGATATATCATTTATTATGTCACATATGGGGACATTACTGTATTTTGATATCTAAAATAGCCGCCACTGGCCCAAGGAGTATTATGTACAATGGCAATGGCCGGGGCCAAAAAAATGACAAGAGTGAGCACTAAAATGCATATTATTAAGATAAACGAGTGGAATACTGACTAAAAACATCATTGTTCATATGCCATTTAAATAATAAATGCTGTATTTTGACATTCAACATATTCAAAATGGCCGCCATAGGCCCTATATTTATCATGCACAATGCGAATGGAGAAACAAATTTTCACAAGAGTGAGAATCATAAAATGCATATAACTGTGATATACGAGTAAAAATATTGTCTTAAACATGATTTCAAACTAAATACATCACGTATTGGTCGTGGAGGTAATAAATGCTGTACTTTGAAATCCAAAATGGCTGCCATATGTCCTTAAATTATTGTGTACATTGTAACATGGGACATATAATTTTGACAGAATTTGGTTTTACTTGACTCTAAATATTGCATATACATGTAATTGTGATGTAAGGGTTAAATATTGTCTGAAACCATGGTTTCTAACGAGATATATCATAATGTTGTGTAATTAAGGTGATAAATGCTGCATTTTAAAATTGAAAATGGCCACCACAGGCCCTAATATACAATTTGAGTGGAGTGAATAATGTTCACGAAAAGGGCATATGGCAGCCATTTTGAATGTTGAAATACAGTATTTATCACCTAAATTACACAAGATATGATATAAATTTGTTATAAATCATGTTTTCAGACAATATTTCACTCATACATCACCATTTGGCTAAGCAAAGCCAAATTCTGTTGAAATAATTTGTTCCCATTCACATTGTGCATAATACCATAAGGGCCTGCGGCGGCCATTTTGACTTTCCAATAACAGTACTTATCGCCTAACTGGCAGAATAGTTAATAGAAATTATGCTTTCAGACAATATTCTACTCATAGATCACTATTACGTGCATTTATGGTGCTCAATCCTGTGAATATTGGTTTCCCAATTTGCGTTGTACATAATACTGTTAATGTCTATGGGGCCATTTTGAAAGTCAAAATACAGCATTTAACACAAACTTGAAATCTGAATGATATATTTCCTTAGAAAATATGTTTTTAGACAGTATCCCATTAATTTATCACATTTATATGCATTATAGTGCTCTCTCTTGTGATTTCTTTGCTCCTCTTTCTCATTGTGCATAATACTTTTAGGGCCTTTGGCAGCCATTTTGAATATCAAAATGAAACTTTCATCACATACATGGCATATTAATAATATATTTCGTTAACAATTATGTTTTTAGTCAGTATTCCATTCGTTTAATCTTAATAATATGCATTTTAGTGATCACTCTTGTGAATTTTTTGGCCCCCATTGCCATTGTACGCAATACTGTTTGGGCCAGTGGCGACTATTTTAGATATCAAAATACATAAATGTTCCCATATATGACATAATAAATGATATATCTCGTTAGCAGTGATGATTTGCATATATTAATTCATTCATACATCGCGATTTTGTGCAGTTAAGTGCTCATTTTTGTGAAAACTAGTTTTCCCTATTCATATTGTACATAATAGAATATACAAGGGCCTATGGCGGCCATTTTGAAGATCAGGAAAATAAATATTTTGTCAAAAATTATTAATTCAGAGAGTATTTCGCTCCTGCCACACAATTTCATGCATTTCATAGCCAATGTGTGGACAATTTTGGGATTTTCATGGGTAATTTGCATATTTTGGCGGCCATGTTGGATTTTGCCAATTTGCGGAAAATGCTCAAGGTTACACGAGTGGCATCATTCAGATTCGTAATCAGCACCCTCGAATTGACAAGAAACCATAAAAAAATATTGTATATATAAAAAAACAAGGTTATGCCTCTTCTATCCTGGACTATATTTAATCAAAATAGAAAGTCACACCAGTCATAATCATGGCTCTACCCAGAATAATTTTCACAGGAGCTCAATATAGTTAATTATTATGTCGGAAAGTATTTTGTTATGGGTATAGGTAAATTTATGTTTTTTAAAAATCAAGTTTCAGTAATTCATCATACCAAGATTGTTCTACCTGTATTTATGAACCTTTTACCTTCTAGGCGACAGGTTTAGGAGGTCAAGCCACCGCAGGTCATGATATTGAGAAGGTAGAGACCATGGCTCCAGTGCGAGGGCGAGAGCTTGTGATACGATTCAACGCAGACACCGCTGCCAGCATGAGATGGAACTTCAGACCTCAACAGACTGAAGTCAAGGTTAGTCTAACCACAACAAAGATGGGCAGGGATCCAGTGGTAGTCTCATGGGCATGTATCAAGTAGATCCAGGGTCCAATCTAAGTCAATGCGCTTGTTTCATTTGATAATGGATTAGTCCCCCAAACATTCCTTTAAAAGTTCATCCATTGGCCTTCCTGCATACAGGTTTTCGTAGTTGCTTTCCTGAGTCTTGTTTCATAAAGTTATTTGTAAAGCTCGGTGCGCACTATACAATCTGATCCGACGCAATTTTTCCATATATATCATTTTGCATTATATATGTATGTTACAAGAAGTAAAATTATTCTATTTGAAGTTTGGCATAAAGTTAGGAATAATAAAATCATAATTTTGCTTTGCGACAAGCCCTATGGGCGGAGTCAAGTTTAAATCGGCTTCTAATCGCAGCCGATGATGACGTCATTATGATTTGAACCGAATTTGCTTTTATTAAGGCTTGAACTAGACTGAATTTTGCTTTAGGTGGTACTACCAGTATTCAGAACTGTGATCGCTAAGATTTTATTGGTTGGAATGTTCATATAAAATGTTATTACAATTTCTTCAAAATTCAGATTACAATGATTTGTATAGTGTACGCCGGTCTTTAGTTACACACACGTTACACTGGTGACCCATTCTTGTTTCCTAATTGTTTGGGTTTTTTTCTATTTCAATTTTGTAGGGGTGAAATAACCATGATTACATCATGACAAATAGTAAGATTCAAATTTATATGATTGTTCATAATGAAAATTCTGATGGAAATCTTAAAGATATAGAGTATGAATTTGCATACATGAACAGACTACCAATTATAAGTTGTGCATAATTCATAAACAACTTTATGACACAACATGAATCTTGCATTGTTTGTAGGCATGCAGACTTGGGATAAAAAGCAAGAATATTGTGAGTGGAATACCTTTCTTTGCTCAGAATTTGATCAATGTACCTCAAGAAGTCAAGACCTCCAATTATGTGGAATTAATTATTATTTCATTAGTAGAAATTACTTTAATAATGAGACATACCACAAACATTCTTTATTAACACTGTTGAAGTATGGTAATCTGAAATGGTTATTAAATACTCGAACAAATGTTATTCAGACTTGCAATGAAAGGACAATTGACACCATTGTTTTATATCATCCCCAGTGACAGATGTCTTCTTACTCTTCAAGTATTATAGTTTTATATAATTACCTAGAATTTCAAGTTAAAATATGAATTTAACAAGAAATAAATTGAGAGTATTTATATCATATTTTATTAACTCCACTAATCTACAGGTTGTACCCGGTGAGACTGCCCTAGCCTTCTATTCAGCCATGAACCCTACAGATAAACCCATTGTTGGTATCTCAACATACAACGTAGTGCCCTTTGATGCTGGACAGTACTTCAATAAGATCCAGTGTTTCTGCTTTGAAGAGCAGCGGCTGAACCCTCATGAACAGGTATAAGGCCAGTTTACAAGTAGTACCGTAATGTGTTCATGATGATACTTACAATTAGTGCTACCCGCTATAGAGCCAGCAGCCCAGATTACCAGGCATTCATTGCAACTTTCTGGCAACCCTTTTTTCTTTTCGACCACCAGCAAAAGCAATTTAGCAATGAAGTGCTAATTGCAAGTATTTCATCAATGTAACACACTAGTTATAAATCACTAGTAGTATTCAGGGACAAGAAGAATACAGGACAATTTTTTTTTAGAAACGAATGCCACTGAACCTTTTATTTTGTTGCATATATCTTGTGAAGCGAACTACCATACTTCTTCAGTTTCTGCGAAATACCCATGAGAGTTGGTAAACATATTGGTCTCGGAGTAAAGATTCACAAGAATTAGATACTGATTGTGTCACAGAATGTGTTGCTATGTTAATGATATATTATGAAGATAAATTAGGAGAAAAACTTTTTTCATTTTTATATGTTCCTCACATAAGGCTTTCATGATTGTTCAGATGTATAACCTTCAGTGATATTTCTAGTTTTCATCTTCGATGAAATTTGGAACAAGATTCAAATTAACCATTGTGGGGAAAATACTAGTATGTGATGTTCATGACCATACACAGATTTTTTTCTTAATAATAATGATAGTAATCATAAGACATTACACCTCTATAGTGCAATTTCCTTCATTGGATGCTTGGAATGGGGGAGGGGAGGGGGTGGAGGGCCAAGAACCATAAATATTTTGTTAGAAACTCAAAAGCGAAGTGACCGAGCTTGTCATCGGGGTGCTTTTGCATTTCCTAAAGTGAAGAAGGATCTCGTGCTTATTGTTGCTGAATTTGTGAAAATTTTCAATAAAATCTGTAAGTTTTCAACATCAACAAAATGGGGGGGGGGACTGTCCTCACCCCCCCCCCCCCCCCCCCGACTTCCTGGGTATGACCATGTACCTAATGTTAAATGAAATTATGCCTTTCTCATTTGTGGATTTTTGTAAATCCGAAAAGCCAAGTGTGATACTTACCTCTCCCTTCTCTTCTCTCATTTGTCATATTCCTAGGTGGACATGCCAGTATTCTTCTACATCGACCCTGACTTTGATGAAGACCCTAAGATGGCCAAGGTTACTAATATCACTCTATCCTACACCTTCTTTGAGTCCAAGGAAGGGCTTGAGCTTCCTGACCCTTGGTCAAGACCAGAATGACCACCAGGGGGAATTGACCATCAACATTGATTTGTGTGTGAATATAGCCATCGCAAGGACATCACACCCATTGTAGATGAGATTGACCATCAGGCCGTTCATGGCTTTGGTAATGATCGTTGAAGTGACCGTCATAGTAGCCATCACAATGAATAGCACTATTCTGAATGGCTGTCATGATTTCCGTCAGAATGACCATCAGACTGGCTGATATGGGAATGTTTCACGAAGCAACTTGTCGGTGAGTAGTTGCAATTGTTACTGAAATCCTTGCATTTGATTGGCTGAGAGCTACTCTGTCCTTGACAATGACCGACAAATAGCTTCATGATATCGTGCCCAGATTTACATTGATCACTAAACTTCTACTCATGCTTTTTGTTATTTTATTTTTACTCCAGTGTATGTTTCTTTCCCTTACCATGTTCAGGGGAGCGTTTAATGAAAGGACTTGTCAGACGTTTTATCTGACAAGTCCCATTTTATCTGACAGTTACTATAGTAACAGTGCCTCTCAGCCAATCAGAATCAAGGAAAGATGTCAGATCTGACAAGTTGTCAGGCAAAAATGTTGATGAAACAGTCCCCAGATGTACACCAATATTGCATTATTATGGTCATATAACTAATGCACATCAAAATAATCACTTCCCACTTTCCTGCAAAGTTTACCAAAATATTGTGATATGTCGTCTGAACATAAAGTCAGAATGCTGTTATCATGCGGCCAATACATGTCATCTACCAACATTGGAGTATAATTAATTTATGTAACAAAGAAAGTGATTGCCTGGCAAAAAATTGGTTGTTCATGTCAAGTGAGCACAGAACATATCCACAAGATAGCTTCAACATTGCAACTTTTTTTTGGATGTAGTTTATAAGTTGTGCTTTCTGCAGTAATTCTGCAATATCGTGATATTCTGTCTAGGGTCATGTCCGTAAACCTAATACTAATGTGTGTTTAGAAGCAAGAGCAAATACCACTATACAGTGCATCCCAGAAAAAAAACAGATTTATCGATGATTTATCATAACTTAATCACAAATACAATAGACAAGTGACCTACCATTATAAAGCTTAGAATCTCCTGAAATAACTTAGATTATTTCTCATTCACGCATTAGTGAGCAAAAGCAATTTGAAGAAGGGATACCAAAAAGTCACTTGGCAGGCTGTATCTGGTTTTCAAAAGGAAAATCACATTTTTACAAAATTCATTATCTGCTCTTCAATTTGATACCTCAATTACAGAAAATGTAATTTTTTAGGAATGTGATTTCCTTTTTGAAATTCGGATACCCCCCACCAAATGAGTTTTTGGCATCCTTTCTTCAAATTGTTTTTGCTCACTCATGAAAAATGAGGAATACTCTAAGTAATATCAGATGAAAGAGAAGATTCTAAGCTTTACAATGGTACATGTAGGTCACTTGTCTATTGTATTTGTGATTAAGTTTTGATCGATAAATCACGGTTTTGTTTTTTCTGGGACGCACTGTATAAAAAAATTCTAAATACATCAGCCATCAAAGGAACATCCATTACATTGCTGCAATTTTTGTATCATTTTGGAGATAGATGGCATATATGGTATGGGTGGTATATATGGTATGTAATATCAATTTCATAAAGTTTTTCGTAAGTTAAGAGTGACTTTAAAAACGACTGGTGATCCTTTCTTGTGGAAATGATATTTACCATTAAATGTTTGTTGGTGATTATTTAGCGTGGAAGAAAGGTTCACCAGTCGTTCTTAAAGACGCTCTTAACAGTAATTTACGAACAGGATGAAACATCCACCCAGTTACATATTGCTATCTCTGACCAAGCATATATGGCCTTTGTACCTTTTCTGTAGTTGGTGAATGCTTTGATGTTTTCCCCGAGTTAGGAAATCAATGTCATTTGAATTCTCAGAAGGTGATGCTGCCCTCTATTGATTAGCAAGGTTTAGGTATGATTCCCTTTATGACATTCATAGAGACAGTGTAGGTTGTAAGATTAGATATTCATTGTAAAAACAACAAATATTACTTTTTCACTAGAACACAACATTTATTTAATTTATGATTTCAGAGCAATATCCTCGATGATGAATTGACTTTAATGTTTTGAGGATGAAATAATGTACATCATTACAAATTTTTGTGAAGATATTTTTCCTCTGAATGATAATGATAAAGATGATTCACTCAAACTAGTCAGATATTTCACTTCATTTCAAGTAATTGTTTGTGATTCAGTCTATTGTAAATTACCTCATTGCAATTTGCAGTTTATTTTCTAATATAGATTAGGAATTCTTTTTCTCAGGTATGATCATTGAATTTCCTGTGGCTGGAAAAAATATTGTAACTCAGACTCAGAAACTTTGCCAGTTCATGAAATGGGTGACATAAATTATTGAAAATGATAATCAGTTACCTGTCAGCATATACCCTACTTTTCATTTGCTTGTAAGAATGTCATTATTTTGAGATGTGTGAATAACCACTATTTGTATATTGCTTGAGGAATAAACGATACTCTGTAATGAAATAAAATAAGATTATTTCTATTATATAATTTTTCTCATTGCATTATTTTGTTGTATTCTGAGGACATTGTAGAACTAAGGATAGGTCAGCGATGTCAACCAAAAATGTCAGATTCACAACTTTCAAATAATATCTGCAATATAATGACATACCATTCGGTATGTAACAGAAAACATAAGCGAAGGGAGATTGTGGACGTTCTGGGGCCCGTTGCAGAAAGAGTAGCAATCAATCGCAACTCTAAAAATCATGCGCAAGTCCCGAATGCGCGTTGTTGATTGGTCGAAAATCAAATTGCGCATGATTTTTAGAGTTGCGATTGATTGTAACCCTCTCTGCAATGGGCCCCTGAACAAATAATCTTAAAGGTTCGTATCGGTGAATTGTATGACCGTTTTGAAATGTGACATAACTGTGGAGCGTTGTGGCCCAGTGGATTAGTCTTCGGACTTTGAAACAGAGGGTCGTGGGTTCGAATCCCAGCCATGGCGTAATTTCCTTCAGCAAGAAACTGATCCACAGTGTGCTGCACTCAACCCAGGTGAGGTAAATGGGTACCGGTAGGAAGTACTGCCTTAAAAAGCATTGTGCACTATGAAAGCCTAGCTTAGCTGGGTAATATAGGAGCACCTTGAGCACCTAACAAGGTGGATATGTGCGCAATATAAATACCCTATATTATATATAACTTTCTGTATCCTCATTGACACAAAAACTTATGTTGGGCTTTTCAATCAATCAATAGGGAATAGCGGTTTCAATGTAGATACTTCACCGTACACCATGAATTCTTATTAGTCATTTGCCAACAAACTGATACATAATATAGGGTATTTATATTGCGCACATATCCACCTTGTTAGGTGCTCAAGGCGCTCCTATATTACCCGGCTAAGCTAGGCGTTCATAGCGCACAATGCTTTTTAAGGAAGTACTTCCTACCGGTACCCATTTACCTCACCTGGGTTGAGTGCAGCACACTGTGGATCAGTTTCTTGCTGAAGGAAATTACGCCATGGCTGGGATTCGAACCCACGACCCTTTGTTTCAAAGTCCGAAGACTAATCCACTGGGCCACAACGCTCCACATGATGGAAGCCTTCATTCTTTGCCATGGAAAACCAGAAGAGCAGTGTATAAAGTATAAATCTGCAATGAGGATATCAAGGAAAGGGAGGGTGATGGGTGTGGTGTATTTGTATGTGAGGATGGGCGTGTGCAAGTAAGTGTGTGCGCATGTGTATGAAAGAAAAAAGAGAAAGGTGGGAGAAAGGTAGGAGGGTTGATGAATGAGCAGAAATGGGGGGAAAAGGAAGAGTAGAAGTAGAAAGCAAAAGATATAGAGAAAGAGAAGCTCGTATGACAGAAGAGAAAGAAGTTTTTGAGTGATTAAGAATCTCATTCAATGTTGTAGAGACGAGCACTAATTTTATGTACATGTATCATGAGAGCACTTCCTTTTATAATCTAGATTGTATGCTGTGTGAACACAGCCTCTACTATAACAATAGACATTCCCCTCTCTTGGATACAAGATGTTCTATTATGGTAGCCTTAAGCTGATGCATTGGGCAATTTATAGGAATCTATTATAACATCATGCCTTGATCATTGATGCTTGGTAATGACATAGTAAGGCACAGGGTATATAAGCTAAGACACATTTTAGTTAGAGAGTTGTTATGAGTTGTTAAGAATCAATTGGATCCACCGCTGAATGCGTACTGGCCTGAGGAAGCACCATACTCCGGGAGCTATACACTACAGCTAGGATTCAGAGCGCTCTGACAACGGCACCTGACTTCATCTAGTTCGAGTTCCATTCCAGGCCTTCATCGAACGTCGAGATCCATAGCTTAAGGTTAGATTAGTGCATAGGTTATCGTAGTTTACAGTATAAATTTATAGGCCATGTCTTGAAAATTTGAACAGATGTGTTTGTCGGTCCACAAATAGGCTGTAGGCACAGGGTGGGGGCATATATATCCGCACCCTTGCTCAGAATTGTACACTTTTTGCCATCCTTGATCTGCCCCTGAATATGCGAATTTGTGTTTGCTGTTGATCGTGAAAAATGGTTGTGTTGTGATTCTTCTTCCATTCTCAAACTGTAATGAGGTATAGCTTTAGGGAAGAAAATATGTTGGTTTTTTTTTCGAATTCTAGTTATCAAATTCCAAGGGAAACAAATATTTTCAAACGCCTTTTGTCATTTTTAGTCAAAATCGATGAATGATCATATTTTTTTAATGGAAAGGAGGGGGCTCCATGCCGTTATCTTTAAACACCAGCATTAAGTTATGTATTTACCCCTTTCTAGCGAGGTATTACAAATAATTACCATCGGCACTTTGTATTTATGTTACCTTCATAAATGTCCGTTTCTAGGTTATTGTCAATGGTCAGGGACATCGGGATGGTCATAAAACTCTTGACCTTTACGGCTACACTTTAATCGCAGGATAGCAACCACTCGACTCTCTTTAGTATTTAAAATAGATGAGTTAGATTGTACATGTATGAATGAGGAAGCAAGGCTTGGGTCTGAAAACAGAAATTTGGTTTACGAGTGAGATTTAATTACAGATGCGGAGTTATTTCATCCATCGTTCCATCGTAACAGACGTTTATTCAGAGGGATGTAGCAGATACTTGTTTTAAACTGATACTGGCCTCATTTATGGTCAATGTTGCTTATGAATAGTTTATATTTGATAAAGATGAATCGAATTGAATTAATTTGTAAAGTAAACTTGTCTTAAAGTGATACTCCGGGCTGAAAATACGTGCATCTAAATAAAAAGAGTAAAATTCACAAAGCAGTATGCTGAAAATTTCATCAAAATATTATAACAAATTATTTGTTATAGTATGCTGAAAATTTCATCAAAATATTATAACAAATTATTTGTTATAGTATGCTGAAAATTTCATCAAAATATTATAACAAATTATTTGTTATAATATTTTGATGAAATTTTCAGCATACTGCTTTGTGAATTTTACTCTTTTTATTTAGATGCACGTATTACGAAGTTATTGAATTTCAAAGTTAAGCAATATTTTGTGAAAAATTATATGCACATCGTCCTGAATATTCATTAGGTAGGCTGGTGATGTCACATCCCAATTTTTCTTTTCTTATAATATTACATGAAATCATATAATTATTTCATAACTAATTCGTGTCTGAATGTTGTCTCCCTTATAATGAAATAAGTTGCGGCAATGAATATCCAATGCACCAAATCATTTGTGAGTCCTCTTTTTTTTAAATCTTGGAGGAAAAAATGGATAAACCTAATTTCATGCAATAAAATACAAAATAACAACTTGGAATATGATCCCAATATGACATCATCAGTTTGCTAAGTTTACTAGTGTCGCAGCAGAATTTCACAACTGCTTATCTTTCAATCTTTCAATATTTTTCAATCAATCAAACAACTAGCCAACTAACCAACTACATTTATATATTTAAACAGTCGACAAATCATGAACCAAATCAATCAATCAATCACTCATTCATCCAAGTAATCAACCAATCAATCAAATATTGATTAAAGTCCAAACCAAACAACAAATCAATCAATCACTCAACCAATCAGTCAGTAAATCAATGATCAATCAATCAATCAATCAATCAAGTAATCAATCGATCAATAAATAAATCAATCAATTAGTCAACTAACCAACGGATGGAATAATAACTGAATTAATATCTCTTCGTCACTGAAAGCATGCCCTGTCGCTGTATGAGAATCCCTAAGCAGCAGTTGCTCTAACGACAAATTCCCCGATGACGTACTCATCCAATCGTCACTTTTTCTGACGACAAACATTTCTCTCATCGCAGGATCCTTAATAAAGAATGGTTTTACTTCGGCAGTCTTGCCAAAAAAAAAAAAAGATTTTCTAGTCGAATTATTTTTTTTCGTCCCAGAATTATGGCATGAGCAATGATTGTCGGCTACCCAAGATAGGGTTGAGACATTTTTCACCCTGAACTGTTTTCAATGGTCTATGGTAATTTCCTTTCAGATCGAGCAAGGGGCGACTGGGGACGACTTAGTCCCTTTGGACGCGCTGTCTACCTTTTTTTTCCATGATTATAATTATGCTAGGCCAACACACCGACGGCCTGCATTATGACCATTAATATTACAACGGTTAAAATAATTGATAACAGCTTGATCATACGACGGGTAAATCCAGACGGATTTGAGAAATGAGACCTCTCCCAGGGATAGAAGTCTTGGTTACCATGGTAACAAATTACAAGGGTCCCTTTTAGTATTTTTCTGATATTAAATCCATACAAGAAGCTGCATATACGTCATTTGTGACCATGGTGAGAGTTATTCATAAGTTCAATCTTATGATAACAATTTACGGTGTACGTGTATTTTGAAGAAAATAAACGAAAAGTTTAATTGCAAAAAAAACATGTCGTACTTTCGCAACATCAGGTGGGGGGGGGGGGCAGAGAGGACAGAGAGTGAGTGAAGGAGAGAGAATGGGAGATAAGATAGCGAGTTGGGGAGAAAATGAGAGAAGGGAGGGATAGAGAAAGACAGAGAGTGATGGGGTAGATTTTGTAAATTCTCTAAATTATGAATAGTTTTTAACTTGATTCCAAAATAATATCTGATATTCTTATACTTTGTTTTGTTTACCATAACCCCGTCAGTGGACCAACTTTTTTTTTTTGGGGGGGGCTGATAACAAGTAAAGCAATAAAGAGTAACAAACAATGAACAAATAAACAGAGAAGAAGAATAATTATATTCATAAAGGCAACCAAGGGGCAAGCATTATATGAATGATTAATTTTCGTCTAAAGTAATAATACTTTTTTGAATTAGACTTTCAAAATCATTTTCATTCCTACATCGCCTTTGAAATGTATTTAGTATACTTCTCAGTCTTTCATCTAGGCTTAACACCCTTCTTTTATCTTCCCATTTGTTTAGTCTCTCTCCCCTATTCCTTTCTCACTCTCCCCGACAACTAACTATTCTGTTCCTTCACTTCGCTGAATTTAAATTTGGGGATTATTCTTGCGAACTATTTTCTTTTACAAGGATGCAATTAAAGTATGGGAAATAGCATGAAAAGTGCCCTTTACAAAAGCCCCCCCTTACGGAAGCTTTGAAGATATCTGTTTTACGAGATGGCAAGATATTTTCCATTGTCATGTCCAAATCATTGCCTTGTCAGTAGACACCTTGCCAAGTCGACTTCTAGAAAGCGACATGTCCTATTTAAGTCGACTTTGCAAGATACCAATGTTACCATGACAACATGTAACTTTTAGAAGTCAGCTCAGCGGGATGTACGTATATGTCGTGATGACGACATGACCCCTTGATTAGCTGACATGACAAGTCTTCCATATGCTTCGTAAGATCTAATATCTCACCATCTCGATCGCCAGTCCAATTTTATTTTTGTTTTGTACTCTATATCAGGTATAGTTTACAGTGTATTTAACATGGGTATTTTGATCTTTTTTATCTGTGTAGACAGGGCCCCTTGGTAGAACAATACTCGTTATTGAAGGGCTCTCCTGTATAAAAAAGACCAAATGAATAAATAAATAAACAAATATCCTCAAGTAGATACAATATGCTCTTACATACAGTATGCATTTATTTGCGTTTCATGTTCAATTTTTACCTTAACATGGAATAACTTCTTTGCATTTTGGAAATTCCCTTTTGAGCGGAATTTAATGTCCAAATGGAATGCAAAGAGCAGAAATAACATGTTTAATCATCCGTAAAAGCAGAAGAAAGCGATACATGATTTAATCTGAGGCCTGATGTAGAATGATGTATTAAAAAAGAACAAGACGCATGCCATGTAAACTGAATGTTTTTTTTTTAATGTTCGAACATGCAAACAGTATATCATGTAAACTTTGTTTTAATTTCATGATTTTGGCGTGGAAATAAACCGAATTTGATCTTTATTGCTCCGTCAATAATATATGAATATTCAACGACATAATCAAACAGCTGCATGATCAATTTTATCAGTAAAGAAGAAGATTTAATTATACAGATTCGATTTAAACAGAATCCGTTTGATGCCGTTTTATATATTGCTTTCTTTGTCTTCTTCTTTTTAAACTGGGGACTTTAAAAACCTTAAAAAATGAGATACATGCACTGTAATATCTATTTATTATTTGATACATGGCTTTTCAGTTTGGAACATGGATTTAAAGATTATAAAATTTCATATCACTTACTTACTTGGATGTATAGACTTAAAGCTTGTAGCTTATTTGCCCCTCGTCACGTTGGATAGTCTCTGGTAGGGTAAAAACTTTAGTGGATGGTTTTGAAAAATATATTTTTGTGTTTATCCATTAATTGTCTTACATTATACTTACCAACTCTTTCTATATGTCTCTTTCCTACTCTATATCCTTTCTGTTTGATCACTTTCTTTCTTTCGTTCGTTTGTTCCCCATTCCTATGTATTTTATTCATTCTTTTTCCTTCTGTATGTACTTTACAAAATACAACCCTATCCCATTACAGGTTTTTCATTATGATCATAATCTTCCCTAATCGATTTGTCTACAGTATACACATCACGTTCGTTACTATAGTAACATATCCTTTCGACATTCATCTCCACTCACTAAAATCAAAATGGAGATAATTTGTGGCGTCCTATAAACGCTTAAATTGAATTTATATTTTGAACACGTTCGGGGTACTTCCCTTGTTATTATTTTGAATCATACATTAATCTGCAAAATGAATATCACACAAATCTAATCGCATTTTCTTTTTCAATTTGTTTATAGATATACTCTCTATTAGTATTGTATGAGTTTGCCAGAGTTTGGCCGATTGAGCAAATTATTTAAGTAATTGAATAACCCTTCATTAACTCAGGCGCAGATCCATAGGGGGGGCCGAGGGGGCCTTGCCCCCCCCCCCCTTCGGCTAAAAAAAGAGAGAGGGAAAGAAAGAAAAAAAGAGGGGAAGAGGGGAAAGAAAAGAAGAAAAAAGAAAGGAAGAAGGGAAGAAAAAAGAGAGGAAAAGGGGGGAAAGAAAAGAAGAAAAGGAAGAGGGGGAAGGAAGGGAAGGAAGAGAGAGAGGAAAAGGGGAAAGAAAGAGAGGGAAAGGAAAAGGAGGAAAAAAAAGAGAGACGGGAAGAGGGGAAAGGAAGAGAAGAAAAGGGGAAAGGAAGACAAGAAAAGGGAGGGGAAGAGGAGCGGAAAGAGGGAGAGGGGAAAGAAAAGGAGAGAGGAAGAGGGAGGAAAGAAAAAAAAAGAGAGGAGAAAGAAAAGAAGAGGGGAAGAAAAAAGGGGGAAAGAAAGAGAAAAAAGAGTAAGAGGGGGGGGGGGGAGGAAGAGAAGAAAAGGGAGGGGAGGGGAGAAAAAAAAGAGGAAGAGGGTGGAAAGAGAGAGGAAGAGGGGAAAAGGAGAAAGAGGAAGAGCGAAGAGAAGAAAAAAAGAGAGAGAAAGGGGAAAGAAGAGAAGAAAAGGGGAGAGGAAGAGGGGGAAGGACGAGAAGAAAAAAAGAGGAAGAGGAAGAAAGAAAATGATGTTTGAACCAAAAGGGCACCGAAATGATGTTCGAAGGGATGCCAAAATGATGTTCGAACTGGGGGCCGAATTGAAGTTAGAACGGGGGGGGCCGAACTGATGATCGACCTACATGGAGGTGCGCCGAATTGATATTCGAGCTAGGGGGGGATGATATTCAAACTAGGGAAGGCAAATTGAGTTCAAAGGGATACCAAAATGATGTTCGAACGGGGGGGGGGGGGGGTGCGAATTGATGATCGACCTACACGTAGGGGCGGCAAATTAATATTCAACTAGGGGCGCCAAATTGATGTTGGACCTACATGTAGGGGCGCCGAATTGATATTCGAACTAGGAGGGCGCCGAAATGATGTTCGAATTGGGGGCGCCAAATTGATACTCGAACTAGGGAGGGGGGCCGAATCGATGTTCGAGGTAGGGGGCGCCAAATTGATACTCAAACTAGGGGGCGCCGAATTGATGTTCAAACTAGGGGGGCGCAAAATTGATACTCGAGCTAGGGGGGCGAAATGATATTCGAACTAGGGAAGGCACATTGAGTTCGAAGGAATGCCAAAATGATGTTCGAACTGGGGGCCGAATTGATGTTCGAACGGGGAGGGGGGGCAAATTGATGATCGACCTACATGTAGGGGCGCCGAACTGATATTCGAACTAGGAGGGCGCCGAAAAGATGTTCGAAGTGGGGGCGCCAAATTGATACTCGAACTAGGGAGGGGGGGGGGGCCGAATCGATGTTCGACGTAGGGGCGCCAAATTGATGTTGGAACTAGGTTGCGCCAAATGGATACTCGAGCTAGGGGGGGGGCGCAAATAGTATTCGAACTAGGGGCGCCAAATTGATGTTGGACTTACATGTAGGGGCGCCGAATCGATATTCGAACTAGGAGGGCGCCGAAATGATGTTCGAAGGGATGCAAAAATGATGTTCGAACTGGGGGCCGAATTGAAGTTAGAACGGGGGGGGGCGAACTGATGATCGACCTACATGTAGGGGCGCCGAATTGATGTTCGAAGTGGGGGCGCCAAATTGAAGTTAGAACTAGGGAGGGGGGCCGAATCGATGTTCGACGTAGGGGCGCCAAATTGATGTTGGAACTAGGTTGCGCCAAATGGATACTCGAGCTAGGGGGGGGGGGGGGCGAAATAGTATTCGAACTAGGGGCGCCAAATTGATGTTTGACTTACATGTAGGGGCGTCGAATCGATATTCGAACTAGGAGGGCGCCGAAATGATGTTCGAAGGGATGCAAAAATGATGTTCGAACTGGGGCCGAATTGAAGTTAGAACTAGGGAGGGGGGCCGAATCGATGTTCGACGTAGGGGCGCCAAATTGATGTTGGAACTAGGTTGCGCCAAATGGATACTCGAGCTAGGGGGGGGGGCGAAATAGTATTCGAACTAGGGGCGCCAAATTGATGTTTGACTTACATGTAGGGGCGCCGAACTGATATTCGAACTAGGAGGGCGCCGAAATGATGTTCGAAGTGGGGGCGCCAAATTGATACTCGAACTAGGGAGGGGGGCCGAATCGATGTTCGACGTAGGGGCGCCAAATTGATGTTGGAACTAGGTTGCGCCAAATGGATACTCGAGCTAGGGGGGGGGGGCCAAATAGTATTCGAACTAGGGGCGCCAAATTGATGTTGGACTTACATGTAGGGGCGCCGAATCGATATTCGAACTAGGAGGGCGCCGAAATGATGTTCGAAGGGATGCAAAAATGATGTTCGAACTGGGGGCCGATTTGAAGTTAGAACGGGGGGGGGGCGAACTGATGATCGACCTACATGTAGGGGCGCCGAATTGATATTCGAACTAGGGGCGCCAAATTGATGTTGGACCTACATGTAGGGGCGCCGAATTGATATTCGAACTAGGGGGGGGGGCGCAAAATTGATACTCGAGCTGGGGGGATGATATTCGAACTAGGGAAGGCAAATTGAGTTCGAAGGGATGCCAAAATGATGTTCGAACTGGGGGGCGAATTGATGATTGACCTACATGTTTGGGCGCCAAATTAATATACAACTAGGGGCGCCAAATTGATGTTGGACCTACATGTGGGGGCGCCGAATTGATATTCGAACTAGGAGGGCGCCGAAATGATGTTCGAAGTGGGGGCGCCAAATTGATACTCGAACTAGGGAGGGGGCCGAATCGATGTTCGAGGTAGGGGGGCGCTAAATTGATACTCAAACTAGGGGGCGCCGAATCGATGTTCAAACTAGGGGGGGGGCGCAAAATTGATACTCGAGCTAGGGGGGCGAAATGATATTCGAACTAGGGAAGGCACATTGAGTTCGAAGGAATGCCAAAATGATGTTCGAACTGGGGGCCGAAATTATGTTCGAACGGGGGGGGAGGCAAATTGATGATCGACCTACATGTAGGGGCGCCGAACTGATATTCGAACTAGGAGGGCGCCGAAATGATGTTCGAAGTGGGGGCGCCAAATTGATACTCGAACTAGGGAGGGGGGCCGAATCGATGTTCGAGGTAGGGGGCGCCAAATTTATACCCAAACTAGGGGGCGCCGAATTGATGTTCAAACTAGGGGGGCGCAAAATTGATACTCGAGCTAGGGGGCGAAATGATATACGAACTAGGGAAGGCAAATTGAGTTCGAAGGGATGCCAAAAATGATGTTCGAACTGAACCCCAACCGCAGGGTTCAATTTTTGAACCCCAAATCAGGGGTTCAATTTCTTAACCCATAGGGTGCTGATTTTGCATGAACCTTTCGGGGTTCAATTTTGAACCTTTATTTCTTAGTGTGCAATATGTAAAAGAATAAATGAAACTTTCATTGTAATGGTGAAAGTTTCGGATGCGTTTTTTATTTTTTGACGAATCGTCAAATACTCAAATAACTGAAATAACTCTATGGTTTATATCGTTCCTATATTTTTGTTTCATGTAGTAATGCGTAAAAGACAGCTATATACAGTTGATACGACACCTTTTCGTTTCCAACCTACAGTGGGAAATCACGTTTAATTCTTTTAAACGAATTCCACTGAAACTATTACGTGGATTTACTCAGGCCTAAACTGCATTGCTATCATTTACATTTATTGTTACATCTTGAAATAGTGTATTAATACAAGATACATGGGACCTTGGAATTCATGTTTCACTAGTATTGTATGAAAGAGAGAGATAAGAACTTATCGTCCAAAATGATGCGAACTTAAGAGCATTGTTTTCATATTTATAAAGACACTGACAATAAAGTATATTTTTACAGTATATTTATCTTTTGTATCTTATATTCTTTTTATATACACCGTTTACACGCATTCTGTTTCTTTTGAAAATCTATTTGGAGTATATAAAATTTGAGCAAGATTATAAGATACATAACCTTTTGATACTTTTGATTCTTTTCAAAAATATTTTACCCAAAATAAAATATTAATTTTCTTTCATGCAGAATATGCAATTTAGTTATTGCACAACCAGTTTTCATACGCGGCGATACAGGGGCGTCATCCCCGTAAGATTTTTAAACCCCTGAAGCAAAAAGTAGAAAAAAAAATGAGAGTACCCACAAGAACGAAGAATGCCTACAATGCAAGAGAGGTTTCTGTGAGAAGTAACTGAACTTAACATTACCCATTCGGCAATGGGAGTCAATATTTCGGCACGATTATTACTTGACTTGAAATTAGGGCCCCCTAAGAAATCCTGGATCCGCGACTGGCTCCCACTCACATAATTCTAGCAGGGCCTACTCTGATGAGAAGTTAAACGAAATTGAAAGCATCAAATGGTTGAAAAAAAAATCGCTTGAGTTTCCCGCTCGCATTGATTATTTTTTAAGGTGATATTACATTTATTCATGAACACATCATTATAAAACTATTATTCAATTGCCTCTTCTTCATGCATAGGCGGATCCAGGTGGCGACCCGAGGGGCCCGGACCCCCCTATTGGTAGAGCAAAAAAAAGGGGGGAAGAAAGAAAAAGGAAGGAAAAGAAAAGAGAAAAAAGAAAAGGAGGAAGACGAATGAATAAAATAAGATGAGAGGAAGACTTGGAAAAAATATTTTATGTCACTATATATAATTTTCGCTCGCGCTTCGCGCTCGCATTGCCTGTTTGTGATCCACATATCTTGTTCAACACGGAGCTTAAATATCAAGTTTGGAAGTCAGTATACAAAACATATTTCTCCTTGGAAATTGAACTTTCATTAATTTTTGTGATTTACATATTGATTTTTAAAAAGTGGTCTGTAAAAATGTCAGTTTTATGGTCTGAATATTAACATTTTCCAATTGCGCTGCGCGTTCGCGAATTTTGATTTATCAGGTACCTATTATTTTCATGTATTCCATAAAGTTTTCAAAATATCCCTTTTCAGGTCTGATTGTCAAAACGCATCAGCTAGCGCTGCTATGCTTGCATTTTTGATTTGCGGGTTATGTATGTCTCAATATTGATTGTATAACAAACTACTTAAAATCCCCTTTTCATGACAGTTTATCAAAAATTTCGGCTCGCGATTTGCGTTCGCATTAATGGTTAAAAATATATCAACTAATTAATGATGCATCCTATTCATAAATAAAAAAGTGCTTGAAATGTTCAGTGTTCAGGCCATAATATCATCAGATTCCGCGCCCTCATTATGCATTAATACTAAGATATCAATTTAATAATTAAATTGTCACTTTTGGTTTATCTCGCGCTTAGCAAGATGAATAGGAAGATATATAGTCATCATATTCATATGATAACATGTCCTAAGGATGTCAAGGTCCTATGTCTCAAAATCAAAGTAATAATGAAACATATCAGCTCTTTATCAAGTGCGATTTATATCCACCTTACAAGTTTCCTACAAAGAGTTTGAAATATCAGATCGGAATATCAAATATTTTAAGCTCGCGCTTCGCGCTCGCTTTTATTTTCATGATAAAAGTTTGTTTAGAATGCCTAGATTCTATGTCTAAATCTGAAACATGCGCGCGCATTTTCATTCAGTTATCCAGTTTCAGATCACAATATCAAAAAATTCTGCTCGCCCTTTGTGCTCGTATTATTAACGTAGGAAGATCCCCATTCATGATTTACAAAACATGAATAGAGTATCCCGTTCAAGGTTGAAATCTCGATTTTTTTAGGCTCGCGCTTCGTGCTCGCATAATTTGATTGTGAAATATGTAATGTCTACATGGCTTAATGCAAGCAGTCCTTAAAAGGCACTTTTCGATCAGTTCAAAACGTATATAAAAATTTTCTGCTCGCGCTTTGCGCTCGCCTCATTAATGTAGGAAGATCCCCTATTACTCATCAATTTCATGATTTAGGAAACATGAATAGAGTGCCCCGTTCTAGGTCTAAAACTAGAATTTTTCCGCTCGCACTTCGCGCTCGCATCAATTCTTTAGTTATATAGCTATCTTGTTTATGATTACAAAAACTGATTAAAGTTTTACATTTTTTATGTAGAAATGTCAAAAATTTTCAGCTCGCGCTTCGCGCTCGTATTATTTGATTGTGAAATATGTAATGTCTTCATGGCTGAATGCAAGCAGTCCTTAAAAGGCACTTTTCGATCAGTTCAAAACGTGTACAAACATTTTCTGCTCGCATTATTTATGTAGGAAGATCCCCTCTTACTCATCTTTTTCATGATTTAGGAAACATGAATAGGGTGTCCGGTTCTAGGTCTAAATCTAGAATTTTTCCGCTCACACATCGCGCTCGCATCAATTGATTTGATTTGATTTATTTTCTTCTGCATCCATAACATTCATATAATAAATTTTTTACAACATAATAAACATAATATGTATGCATTCTTGGCATGAATCATAAATAAAGAGTACTAAAAAAATGATTCCTGACAAAAATGATTAACTATATGATATTCACAATTTGCAGGAGGATTGTCATCATAAGCAGATTGCTTGAAAAAATGACAATCCCAAACTTATACTAATTGAATTAATACATTTATAAAGCACAGTTGGCATATATTTTCAAATACGAAACATGAATTCATGCAATATTATAGTATGAAGATGATGATGATGATAATGATTATGATGATGATGATGATGAAGGCCATGGAGATGATGGTGGTCATGATGAAGATATTGGTAATGACTAAATCGAAGGAGGAATAAATTCACGATAAAAAGGATACGACACAGAAATTTTACTTCAAATATTCTGATAATAACATAGATTTAACGTTTGCCTTAAAGGGGAAGTTCACCCTGAAGAAAACTTTGTTGTGAAAATAGCAGAAAAAATAGTAAAAAAAAATTGGTGAAGGTTTGAGGAAAATCCGTTAAAGAGTAAGAAAGTTATTAGAGTTCAAAATTTTGGATTTGTGACGTCATAAACGAGCAGCTGCCCCATGTGTTATGTAATATAAAATGTGTGAATTTCAAATTTTGTATGGTTCCTGATGAGTTAATTTTGTTTTCTTTTCATGATTTGATTTGATTTATTGTTTTCTTCTGCATCCATAACATTTGTATAATACATTTTTCATAACATAATAAACATAATATGTTAGCATTTTTGGCATAAATTGTAAATAAAGATTACTAAAAAGATAATTCCAGACAAAAATAATTAACTATATGATGTTCACAATTTGCAGGAGAAGGATTGTCATCATAAGCAGATTGCTTGAAAAAAATGACAATCCCAAACTTATACTAATTGAATTAATACATTTTTAACATTGATAAAGCAGAATGGGCATATTCTTTCAAATAGCTGAGGGTGATGGTGATATGATGATGATGTTGATGATGATGATGATGATGATGAAGGCCATGGAGATGATGATGGTCAAGATGAAGATATTGGTAATAACTAAAACGAAGGAGGGTATGAAATGATTTGTCTATTGATATACAAAAGTTACAGTGAAAACCATTTTCAATTTTCTGAGAAAATGACATTTCATTGATATTTTACCATTCGCTATGTAGGAATGCTGCTCGCATATGACGTCACAAATCAAATAATTGAAATTCTAATAACTTTTTAATTATTTGATGAATTTTTCTCAAACCTTCGGCAATTTTTTTTATTATTTTTTCTGCTATTTTCACAATAAAGTTTTTGTCAGGGTGAACTTCCCCTTTAAATGAGTGAAGAGACGAAGATTGTTTTACAGACTCTGCTGGTAGAGAGTTCCACAAATCTGGACCAGGGTGTCTTATGGATCTCTGCGCAATAAGCAGTTTGGGGTTGATTAAATGGAAATTTGAAGAGTTATGGGTACGGTATGAATGAATAAATGTATTCAGAGAATAAAAATTGTGGAATGAAGGTAGGTGGGAGCATGTTATTTACGTACTTAAACATAAGTAGTAAACTTTGAAGTGTATTTATGTCAAATACTGTTAGAGTCTTTAGTTTATGGAATAGTGGATTTGTGTGTGATAAATATTGGGAATCAGTACAGATTCGAAATTGTTTTTTTTTTCTGTAATTAAGTAAATTGTATTAAAGTTTTCCATTCTTTATAAAGAAATGTCAAAAAATTTCAGCTCGCGCTTCGCGCTCGCATTATTTAAGTGATGAAATATGTAATGTCTTCATGGCTAAATGCAAGAAGTCCTTAAAAGACACTTTTCGATCAGTTCAAACGTATACAAACATTTTCTGCTCGCGCTTTGCGCTCGCATTATTAATGTAGGAAGATCCCCTCTTACTCATCTTTTTCATGATTTAGGAAACATCAATAGAGTGTCCCGTTCTAGGTCTAAATCTAGAATTCTTCCGCTCGCACTTCGCGCTCGTATCAATTGTTTAGTTATACTGTATAGCTGTCCTGTTCATGATAACAAAAACTGATTAAAGTTTTCCATTCTTTATGTAGAAATTTCAAAAAATTTTCAGCTCGCGCTTGCATTATTTGATTGTGAAATATGTAATGTCTTCATGTCTAAATGCAAGCAGTCCTTAAAAGACACTTTTCGATCAGTTCAAAACGTATACAAACATTTTCTGCTCGCGCTTTGCGCTCGCATTATTAATGTAGGAAGATCCCCTCTTACTCATCTTTTTCATGATTTAGGAAACATGAATAGAGTGTCCCGTTCTAGGTCTAAATCTAGAATTCTTCCGCTCGCACTTCGCGCTCGTATCAATTGTTTAGTTATACTGTATAGCTGTCCTGTTCATGATAACAAAAACTGATTAAAGTTTTCCATTCTTTATGTAGAAATTTCAAAAAATTTTCAGCTCGCGCTTGCATTATTTGATTGTGAAATATGTAATGTCTTCATGTCTAAATGCAAGCAGTCCTTAAAAGGCACTTTACGATCAGTTCAAAACGTATACAAACATTTTCTCATTGCGCTTTGTGCTTTGTGCTCGCATGATTAATGTAGGAAGATCCCCTCTTACTCATCTTTTTCATGATTTAGGAAACATGAATAGAGTGTCCCGTTCTAGGTCTAAATCTAGAATTCTTCCGCTCGCACTTCGCGCTCGTATCAATTGTTTAGTTATACTGTATAGCTGTCCTGTTCATGATTACAAAAACTGATTAAAGTTTTCCATTCTTTATGTAGAAATGTCAAAAATTTTCAGCTCGCGCTTCGCGCTCGCATTATTTGATTGTTGAAATATATAACATCTTCATGGCTAACTGTATGCAGTCCTTAACAGGACTGGTAGGCCTACCTTTCCGATCAGTTGAAAACGTTTATCAAAAATTTCTCCTAGTGCTTCGCGTTCGCAGTAATTATAGCAGGCACATCTTTTTTCCGAATGTTCAAATTTTAGGAAAAAATACATACAATTTAAAAAAAATTGCTTGCGCTTCGCGCAGGCTTTATAAAATAAGGATTATGATATTATACATTTATGTTGATTTAAAGAATAAAGTTAAGAAGTGACTTATAGGACTACCCCCTTCAAAGAAACAAACGAAAAAAAAATCTTCGAGCGGCCGATCGGGGAAAATAGGGCCCCTTTATTGGCGAAGGCTGGATCCGCCCCTGATTCATGTGCCCATGAAATAAGATAATTTAACATGCATTTAAGGCACTTATGATTGCCTGGGGGAGGGAGGGGCCGCCATTTTTCCGAAAAGTACACAGGGGCGCCAAAATCAGGTCGAATTTGGGCCCCCCTCCCTACAAAATCCTGGATCCGCGCCTGCATTAACTTGTGAACCTTTTCAAATAAACTGTTTTCTGGGGCCGTTGCATAAAGCTGCGCACTGTACCGATGACCCTTTCCCCCCAATTTTAGCCGACTGAGTGACTCCATTGGAATACTTACTAAACGATAAAAATGACAATTGAATTCAAACTTCCGTGAAACAAACTGATTTAGGTCAAGAACGGGTTATCAGTCGTGCATATAACATGTATAAAGTCGCGTGTAATTCAAGGGCCTCGCCAACGGTTTTGAAAGAGGGGGCTAGCTGAGCCGAAAGTAGGGTGGGGGCTGACAATGCAAAAATCACAGTCAGATGGTATTTTTTAACGTTTTTGTACTTTTTTTAAGGAGGGGGACTAAAGCCCCCCCCCCCAGCCCCCGGTTCTGCGGCCCCTTTAAAACTTACGGACAATTTAGTAATGAAACCCAACCCAGCTCACTGTTAATTTTATAGATGAAATATGTTGATGCATGATGTATCAAAATGATGCAATCTGCATTTTTCCTACAAGGTTTCATGATAATAATGTACCTACGAACCGCACCAACGCCATCATTATCATCATCATCACCACCATCATAATCATCATCATCACTATCACCATCATCACCACCATCATCACCACCACCCTCATCATCGCCACCACTATCATCACCACCACCATCATCATCATCACCATCACCACCATCACTACCACCACCACCACTCTGGGCCACCACTACCATCATCATCATTGTCGTCGTCGTCCTCATCATCATCACCACTCTCATTTTTGTCATCTTCTTTCACCAATGTTAATTCATAATCATTAATGTTTTCTCCATTCTGCATAATAAAAGCATGAATAAGTTCCTCGATTTCGTTTTGGGCTTTCGTTGCTTATACAAACAGTTCTGCTTCTGCAACAACTTCATGCTGGATAAAATTTAAGTAAATTTCTTAATTATTTAATTTTTATCTTATAGTTTTTTTTTCTTCTTAAATTGCTTTTTTTATTTTCTTAAATTGCTTTAGGTATATTTTCATTCTTGTTGGAGTTTACATAATTTGGTATCAAACACATTTGTATTTTCTCCATGCAGTCTTGTACTCATTATGAATGCAGAAAAAAGTAGATAAAACAATTCATGGTCGTACGCAAAAAAAGAAAATTGCTGGGGGCAGCACGCATAAACTTTTTCGGAGAAAAAATCCAAAGCGAGGGAGCGAAGCGACCGAGTTTGTCATTGGCGCGCTTTTGCCTCTTTTACAGTTGAATCGAAGGATTTCTTGAACAATTTTGGTAAATTTTGTATTAAAAAAAATCTGTAAGAAATTGTAAGTTTTCAAAATTTCGGGGGGGGGGGACTGCGTACGGCCAAACAAGTTTAAAACGAAACAAAGATGAAAAACTCAGAACAATGAACAAGATGTAATAAACTGATTAAAACAAAAGATAAGGGACAAAATAGAAGATGAAAAATAACATGCTAGATGAGGAGGATGGGATTAACTTGCGTAACAACAAAACGTTGCTTTTTGTATCAGTCGCGTCATGTTTTGTCTTTTCCTGCCGAAGGCGAGGAAAGCTACAAGTCGCGTTGCTATGGAAACTTATAGTTAAGGAATACCTGTCGATGAAGATGTAACTTCAAATAATGAAGTGTGGCTTTCGCGAAATGAGATTTGATTATCCAGTGAATCAACCATGCCCGAAGCGTTAAAGTAAGAATGAAGAGAATGTTTGATAATGCATTTAGGCAAACTCTCGGATAAAGTTATAATGGCCAAGGATGAATGTTTGCTTGGAAGAATTAAAAAATAACACTACGTCTTTATTAAAATTAATGACAACAACAATAATGATGATAGTGATGATGATAATAATGATAGTAATAGTAATTATAATGATAATAATAATAATAACAGCAATGATAATGATAATAACAATAATGATAATGATAAAAGTAATGTAATAATAATAATCATCATAATCATGATAACAATAACAATAATAATGTTTGAAGTTGACACCTCAAAATTAATCATCTGGTTATGACCAGGCGTTGTGCAGCGGATGGATTGGACTCGTGAATGTACAGCGCGTCCCAAAAAATGTCCCTCTGACATAGGACTGAATTAATTTTAAAATGCGGTAGGATTCTCAAATAAAATGATCATGAGTAGAAAGCTCATTTCATGATCTAACTTCTCTGAAAATTTCATTAGTCACGCTTCAGCGGTTTTGAATACACAATCTGTTTATGTAACAGTGGTGCATTTTAGCCCATTCCAAGTTTGCATTATTGATGTATTTCTTCATTATTATGGCATGTTAACCCCCAGTTTTATATCCAGGATCTGAGCGGGACTTTTCCCCAATCACACCCAGGATCATCAGAACATAAACTTGAGCATGTTCAGAAGGACAAGAAACATACAAAATAAGTTTGATTGATGATTGATAAGGGGAATCAGTGCACAACTTGCAAGAAAATGTGAATGATGGATGAGTAAAATAAGCTGAAAGGGGGGGATCCACAACTTTAAGAGTTAATCCCCCTTTGCGACAAGGAACTTTACCAAAGAAAACTTTTTTCTTTTAAATAGTTACATTAAATTAACTTGACCTCAGTAGGTTATTAACTACAAAAAGTAACGAAAACAAAGAATCAGTATTGTTGGAATTATGCATGAAACAGACATGACCTGTTGTCTCAATCATTGTGTATTTCCATTTATCAAACATGCAATGAACTGTCAAATACTGTTTTTGCCCTTCTGAACATGCTCAAGGTTGTGATTTGATGAGCCTGGTTAGATCATGGAGATTTCCTACTGGTCAGATCAGGGAATTCCTCGGTCAGAACAAGAAGATAGAGGTGATATCTCCTTGGTCAGAATGGTCAAAGGGGGTTGATATGCGAGAAAGTGCATAACACAAAGCAGTGCTGCATGTATGCAAACTTGGAATGGGCTGAAAAGCACCGCTGTTACATAATAGGCTGTGTACTTCAAACCACTGAAGCGAGACCTATGAAATTTTTATAGGAGTTAGAACATGAGATGGGCTTTGTAATCCCATCATTTTCATTGAGATTAATTTTATTTTTGGAAGTAATTTAGCCGCATATCAGAGGGACATTTTGGGGGGACGCGCTGTATTCGACACTCACATGACTTGGGTGGGTTCGAGAGGGGGTGTAATATCAAGATACGTAAAACTAAGCTGATGTGATAATGGCCTGTGGTAATGGCCTGTGGTAGATTAATAAAATACAATGTGCGACAATGATAAGGATAGTGTCCTCAGGGCTCTTAGGGGCACATCAAAATATAGTTTTCTTAATTGAGCTTGTGTCGTACTCGTGACGCACGGGTTCGGCACCAGTAATGATAAACGCATTAAGATTGACGAGACAACAGACGGACTAGTATTAAGACTTCGATTTCACTTAACATTAGGCCATAGTTTATTCACTTGAACAAGGACAACATGCACACATAACTCTGACGTACAATGTCGCACCTGTATGCCCGTGGTTAATGTGTAGCCATCAGGCATCGTATCAGCACACTCAGAATGAGTGAAAACTACGCCCCTTTTCATTCTTTTAAACACATTTTCTTGTATTTTACATAAAATAATGACGTCTTTTTTCTTTATTCAATACTGTCTCCCACAATTCAACTGTAAACATTTCTGAAATATCCACATTTGCATTTTCTCCCCGTTAGCTTTCTGCCGGCACATTGACAGATTGACTGACAGTGTGTTTACTTTTCCCTCTGAAATTTTGTTTGAGGAACAGACGAATAAATCGTAGAATTTTTGTATAATTGAGTAAACCTCAAGCTTATTGAAAAAAAGAAGAGATTTTTTCCGGAATACTTCGTTCCGTTACCATGGTAACTTTCTGGATGATTGAGTTTAACTGCTTTGCCTAACATCCATCACAATAAATGTAATATGTAACAAATGCATTAAGGCATGAATCATTTGAATTATCATTATTCGATATTTATTCATGATGCAAATATCAAACGGCAAACTCCTATGTTTGCTCAAGAATCGGGATAGCCTACACAGGGGCGGCGGAACGTATTTTCAGGGGGGGGGGGCAATTAAAGTCCCCAAAGGGGGCACTTATATATGTCAAAATGGGAATTTTGGTGCAAACTGAGATTTTCACCATGAGATTATAATCTGCGTCAAGTAGTTGTGAGTTTTGTAGTGATTAAGTTGAGCAAAGCATTTTTAGTGATTTCTAATTGATAAGGTGCAAATTTAGGCTTTATATTTTCGCAAGAGGGCACATTTCATTTCTGAGGAAAGGAATTTTCCACTTTGAAAAAAGGCATTTATTTCCTACGGGGAAATTGGGGAGGGGGCAAGTGCCCCTACCCCCCTCCCCCGTGCCGCCGCGCCTGTACCTGCACATGGGTGGTACTACAGGGAGGGGGTGACCATTCCCTGTGCGCCTTTTTTCATTTGATTAATAAAAGAAGGAGAAAATAATGAATAGGAGGGGGAAAAGGAAAAGTAATATGGAAAGGACACGTCTTTGTCTGTACCCATATTTCGTTTATATAAGAACTATATCTCACCTTAAGGGAATCTTGCCCCTCTCCCCCGAGCCGCCACCCCCCCCCCCCCCCCCCACTTATTTACGAATGGCAATTTTACATCAGTACAATAATGATACATAAATGTATATTTGACGTAAATCCAATTATTGTAAGTATATAAAATGAACGTCAATTCTTGCTGGCGTTGCAGATCGTATTATGGATCCCCATACTGACCCACTTTCTGTTTCCATAGTTACTACTGTACTAGGCAACAAAATATGTTCCAATTCAATTAAAAACTAATTGCGTCATTCTTGACACTCCTCTTTATAAACAAAACTATACCAAAAGTAAACACTACTTCTCTACGGGGAAATTAATAGAAAAACCAGTAAAGCTATATTGTTTAAAAACATGGCCACTCGTTACCATGGTGACAACGAAATACTGTTATGTCAACCCTGTCTGGTCGTAACTATATCCCGCTCTAATATCCACTCTATCCCTCCTTACGCTGGCTCTCTCTCTCTCTGTTCTCAATCTCTTCATCTCTCTTGCTTTACTGACAAAACGGACAACATTTTTTTCTTAAAACATTGCGTATCATAATCTTTACGGGCAAAACATCTCAACTTAAAAAAGTATTCAAGGCAAGAAAAATAACTGATTTACAATCCCATAAAGTCATTGTTGCTTATTTTTAAAGAATTCAAATGCCCGTCAGTAGTGCATAATCTTCTAAAGGTAAAACGTGTAAAAATAAAAAGATTCGTGTATTCTAGTCCGAGACGTCAAACTGTACAGGGGCCCCTTGCAGAAAGAATTGCGTTTAAACGCAAGTAAAAAAAATCAATCGTAAGTCCCAAATGCGCGCTGTTGACTGGTTGAAAATCAAGATGCGCATGATATTTGGAGTTGCGATTGATTGCAACTCTTTCTGCAACGTGCCCCTGAACACTCTCAATGATTCAATTTTTAGCCTTATCGGGAGATTCTGGGGAATTTTTTTCTTTCATTTTCTTACAGAGGTTTCAAGAACACAGTAAATGTATTGGAAATGCCTGTCAAAAAAAAAAACAGCTGGGAGGTCTTTGTCGAAATATGGTAAACCGAAACAGGAGTTTCGTCTGAAGCTTCGGACCTGACGAAAAAATGCAAATAAGTCGTACTTCTAGAGTCCAGGGGCCCGTCTTACAAAGAGTTGCGATTGATCCGATCAATCGTAACTATGGAAAGCCAGCAACGTCAACATATGAAATGCATGTTTGGTCAAAAAAAATCTAGATATGAATGTATATCCATAAAGGCATTGATTTCGTGACAATTTGGTGTGCTTTCCTTTGTTTACAAAGGATATTTTGCAAATTTCCTGTAGAGAAAATTATGACACTGATGGATTTCCATAGAGTCACGATTGATTGGATCAATCGTAACTCTTTGTAAGACGGGGCCCAGGATGAAACTACTGTTTTGATTCACCAATTTTCGACAAAGACTTCTTGGTTGTACATTGTCATGAAGGGCATTTTACAATAGATTGTCCCTAGCGCAGAGAGCAATTTGTGTTGCTAAAATTTCTCTTCTTTCGTAGACGACTAAGAATAATGATTCTTTCAGGTACTAGTAAGTCTCGTTGCATGTGTATCTGTGATTATTATAAACTGACTTTTGTGCATATTGAACTATGGCTGTTGGTGTATTTTCTTAAGTTTCGTGAAACTCTGGATGCTTTTCATTTGTGTTATATCTTAAGCAAATTTTGAAACCTCTGCAATTACTTATATTTGAAAATATTCTGTTGATTCATATTAACCCCCAAAGAATTAATGATAGTACATTTTTTCATGCTTTGTGCATTTTTATAATTCTATTTTGATACTGTTATGTTTTATTTTGCTTTTTAATGTAAAAGTTCTGTACAATTCAGCTCTTGCTGCGAACAGTCTTTGAATAAAATACCATTATTATTATATTTTTACTCGGCTGTTATGAACCCTCCGTAATATACGTCGCGTAAAGAAAATTCTCCAATGGGTAACCGGACAAAGAATCATTCCACTCAACTTGGTTGTACATGTACACAGACACATAACATTTCTATGTACACATTTTCGAAGTGATTCAACTGTTTTGTCAGTAAGTAAATCCCTCTTTTTCTTCTTGATAACCATATTTAAATCCAATTTCCCCCATATTTTGGATTCAGAAATCGTGTACACAATAAACAAAAAATATTTTGTTTAAAATGTTTTCATGATTGAGTGTCGAAATGAATCATATGGCAAATAACATAATACTAGTTAAGAACGAGTATCCATAAAGCAGATGTTTTAATTAATTATAAGTCAAGATCTCTTGTTGTTATGTGACTGGACAAAGAAAGAGAGTCTGAGACTGAAATAATGCACATTACCAAAATGACATGCTGTAATTTCCGGGAAATAGGCCTTAGGTCAATATCGAACATACGAGTAATAAAAAAAGCTTCATTCATTTTCAGGTTCATAATCAATATCGCCATTTTTCAATAAAAGACACATTTAGATCAATCTTTGTTCAAAATGCCATTGGATATAGGACAGTGTTGTAATACTGCGAATTGATGTTATCACGAGTCTCATCACGAGTCGTATCACGAGTCTAATCACCAGCCACTTGTTTCTCTTAATTCTTGTATACTCGGCATTTTCTTCCCTTCATCAGAAATCTCGCGATTGTGGGCGGTGACGTGAGTGTCGGCGAGGTCCGTTGCCGAATTCGTTAAGGCATTCAACGTCACAACGTCCGCTTTCGACGTCGTCGTTGTCATGGTAGTAGTGTTGTTGGGGTTTCCTGGAAAACCTAGCGACGTTTTACTAGTGATAGTGTACTCCACACTACAACGTCGACTTGTACCGGATCGCTGCGGCGTTGGCTGCGGCGTCACCTGTACACTATCTGGCGCCACTTTACCAAGTTCGTCTTCCGTAGCAACGACGCCTGGTGGCAAAACAGCATGGTCGCTCGTCGCATCTTCATTCAATACGATCGCAGTTTGTACAGTTATTAGCTCTGACAAAAGTCGACGAGTATCAAACGGCTGCGTGACGGCGTTGACGCGTCGCTGTGACTTCGACGGGTAACAGCTCGGCACGACGCCCATGACGTTAGATCCCGTCAATCACGTGACCGGAGCACTTCCTTTCACAATAAACCAATATTTTCTTTACAGCGAAAGTCGTTTGGAAATTACGGGCGTTCCTCGGGATTATTTCGTTTATTATTCCTTCCTGTCAACCGTTTAAGGTGAGTTAGGTCGTTCGTGCGGCAGTAAAAGCTTTACGGCGAATTCAATCAAGCGATTTCTATTGAAGATCCCACCCCACCATAGGGGAATACGATTGATCGTTGGCTCGCTAGTACACTATCTTATCCCACACCTGTTTGCAAATCAACGAAGGAAAGCTCCCTTGGCTGCATACATAATACACAACATCATCTCATTAGTGTCGCCTTCCTTGGAGGTGATCTAGAAAAGAAAAAAATAAGAAACATAAACAGGGTTAAGCGTGTACTTTATATTCAAGACTATCAAGAAAATGCTATTAGGACAAGTCGAAATGGATGCTTGATCAATTATTCTTCATTTTTTGTAGTATTTTTAGAGACTTTCATCATAGATCCCATATTTCTAGACAAGATAAGTGACGGTCCATCAAATTTGAATTGCCAAAATTCGTGTTTATTCAATTTCTAACAGAAGAGAAATAACAAATAAAATTAGATTGTACATGAAATATAATCATACGAACAATATAAAGTGAGATAAGGTTATAAAGGAGACAACAAAAGAATTAACCAGTAGTGCAAAAATATAGAAGAAGATAGAAAATTAAACGTAGTGGAAATCATATCATTCCATTAGGACATATCTATACTGTTAAAAATGGCTATCTGCGTACTTCTGATATAAGTTCAATCAATATAAGTTTTTTGAACGTCTTGAATATTCAACTCTCAATCGAAATGATATTCACTACAGCTTTCCAAGGGATCATCTATATAGTGACTAGGAATTTGTAAAGAAGTGCATGGATCGTACGTGTGTAACATGAATGAATATACTTCATGTTGAGAATAGCTGAGGATTCGAAGTTCACATGAACAAATCGTGAAACGTAGGCCTATATTGGAATATTTCTTACAAATTAATTCATGAACTCGCATTATTTTCTTAATCCTGTAATCCCATTTGATACAAAATGATCCTTAATACGGAAGAAAATGAAATTGCAGAAATATCTAAATCCGATTATTTCTCTGTGACAATGTGATAATAATTTCCAAGATGTAATGAATAATGTAACCATGGTTACGTGTACTATAGATTGTAATTGTTTACTTCTTAGACACTGCGTTTTTCTATTCGGCTTCTTAAATGGTTAATGTTTTTTTTTCATCTTTCCAAGCTCATACGTTTGGTAGCCACCACAGATGAAAATCTTGACTATTCCTGCGTTAAGTAAACTCTACCCAGAACTTAATTCTCGCTAATCCCACGAAAACAAGCGTCATCGCTATAGGCTATACGGTACAACAATAATGTATCAATGATACAAGATACTCTTTACCCATGTCAAAACTTTTAATTAAGATTTTCAACAAATAATAGGGATAATAATAATAATATAGGTATATTTACCCAGGCCCCCAGGGTAGCCACTTCAGTTTCGAAAACTGTTCTACCAGCGGGCCCTGCTATTATTATTACCCCGGTTTTAAAGCTGAGCTGCCTAGGCGCTCAAGCATTCAAGGAATTTCTTCCTACCGGGTACCCATTCACCTCACCTGGGTTGAGGAGAAAAATAGGTAGGCCAGCGGTCGTCATCAAAACGTTGGTTGATGATCAGTAATTTACTTCATATCTTTGGTCGCTACAATGTTAAAAAATATTGGGTCAAATATTTTTACCACCACGGGGGTAATTATGACTGTGTCCAACCAATTTTGGGCAGTATTTTATCCAATGCGGGAAGCATATTGTTCAGTAAGGTAAAAAATAAGCAGCAAATATACTTTACAATGGGCAAAATTTCCATCACGCTGGATAAATAAAAATGCCCAAAAGAAATCCCTAATGTTGGTTGGACACATAATTACCCTCATGGAGCAATTTAACCCAGTTTTTTTTAGAAGTAATAGCAGTCATGTCTGTCCCTATCATTTTGACATTTTTTGTGTTTGGTTTTTTTTAAGCCCCTCAAAGAGTTTGCCCCGTCCGTTGCAATTTACATCAGTGTGTTGGGTGATTTTCGCTATGTTCACATCTTGCTCTGATGATAATTATATCACATTTCTTTACTTTTCCTTCACTTTTATATGATTTTCTTTGCATTCACATCTTGGTCTGCTCGTAGCGATATTTTATAACATGTTCTTCATCTTGCATGGGTTTATCCGTATCTACAAAGAGCTTTTATAATCTCAAGAATCTCATGAAGCTCGAGGTCAAAAGTAAATTGATTCCAGGATTTTTTATAAAAAATCTTCATCCGCTAGTTACAATGCTGGTTTGTTCCCCCATCATCATTTCATCCATATTTAAAGGGATTTGCGTTGAAATTTTCCTTTAATAAAACCCACCGTTTTATATTGCATTTCGTAACTTATTTATGCTAAGGTCACATCTTTATTTAATAATTTGCTCAGCACTAAAGGCTATTTTGGGTTTAGAATTTTTTTCCTCGTCGCGAATTCACGCTTGCTCAAACTTCATCCATACCAACATGACCAATCGTTCTCGACCTCATCTTCTCCATTCTGTCTCTCTGTTTCTATATCCGTCATTTTCTATAGCAATCTTTTCCTTTTGCTTTTCTTTCACCTCCTATTCTTCGTGAACACCATCACCAACACCACTACCACCATTTTCTCCGTAATCATTATCATCATTATCACCACCACCACCACCACCACCACCACCATCATCATCATCATCATCATCAACACCAACAACATAAACATCACCGTCATCATCAACATAATAAATATCATCATCATCAACATCATCATCATCATCATCACCATCATCGTCATCAGCAACATAAACATCACCGTAATCATCAACATAATAAACATCATCATCATGAGCAGCAGCAGCAGTATCATCACTCCTTCTTATTTTCATCTGTTCGCTTCCCTTTCCCATCCCTCTCTATATTGCCTTCTCTCCTTTCTATTCTATCAATGCAATAAATTCTCCTCGCTTACATTTTATCCCCTTCTCTCGTCATCCCCTCCCTTTTTTCTCTCTCTGTTATCTCTCGATTTCTTGTTTCCCCTTTTCTAGTAATACAATACACGTACAATTCTCACCATTCACACCCCCTCTCTCTCCATCTCTCTCTCTCTCTTTCCTCCCTCCCTCCGTCTCTCTTCCCCATTCACCCATTCAAGGATACTTCAATTTACCACACATTAACCGTTTTCAATGCGACTTTAACGCAATTATTATCATTTCTCGCATTGCTGTATTTCATGAGTCGTCAGCCGGATATGAGAAAGGGATGATGTATGATGTCGCCTGTATATAACGACATTATGGTTACATATCAAAATTAAAGGTATTACATGTACAACAAATATGAAAAACCCGGACAGATAAAAACATTAATGCTGCCCCTCTTCTTTCTCTCTTTCCCAAAATCTAGAGTATGCGTGCAGAAATGTATAATATATTTCTTACAAAATCGTTGGAATAAAATAAGCGAGCGAATAGACTCCAGGGCACTAGGTATAACTTCAGTGGATTAAGCACTGAGTCAGGTGCGTTTCTATGTCCGTAAATGTCCGTTTTACATGGAATCCCACGGTTAGAATCAACATAAGTACAGCACTCAGAAATATACACTGTAAGAAAATATTGGGTAAAATGTTAACCAGCACGTGGAGCACGTGGGTAATTATGTGTCCAACCAATTTGGGGCAGTAGGTTTACCCAATGCAGGAAGCATATTGTCCAATTAAGATTAAAAAAAATAAGCACCGTGGAGGAGCCGTGGTGTAGTGGTTCTGACTCTCACCTTGTAAACAGAGGGTCATGTGTTCGAATCCCACCGCAGTCTGGCGTTTTTTGGCAAGGCGTTAATCCACACTTTGCCACTCTCGACCCAGGTGCTAAATGGGTACCCGGTATAGGATGTGAAAGTCATTGTAGCTTGTCCAGTACTGTGTGCGCCTCACAGGCGACTGACTGGAATACTCCCCAGGGAGTGGAGGATGTGCACACATTGTGTGCGGGAATGACTGATCGAATCCGATGACCGGGGTAATAATATTTGTAAAGCGCTTAGACACGTCGTTCCGATGTATTAAGCGCTATATAAAAGCGAATTATTATTATTAAGCAGCAATTACTTTAGAATAAGCAAATTTGTATTCACACTGGATAAACAAAATCCCCCCCCCCAATGCCCAAGTGTTGGTTGGACACATAATTACCCTTATGGAGCATTTTTACCCAATATTTACTTTAAAGTGTACATGATTTTGCGCGAACAAACAAATTGGTGAGTGCCTCCTGGTAGAAAAGTTTGAATAATGCAACGTCAATTAATTTTGAGGAGGAAGAAGAAATAAGAATAAAAAAGAGTTATTACAACCCCTCCCCCGAAAATTCACTTAATATACTCTTCAAAAACAAAAACAAAAATCGGAGACACCATCAGTTGAACCTTTTTCATTATATACCGTTGATTACGTCTAGCTTGTTTGTCTCACCATTGTTTCTTGTTTTCTCAAGCGAACATCATTTGACATATAGAAACAGGATTAATATAAACATTTTCCCCCTTATCATTATTATGGTGTGAAAGAAAAAAAACAAGCCGGCATTTCATTGTGTTGACCCTAGATCTATAGGCCCGTTGGTTGTCTAAAGACAGACAGTATAACTTACTTGATAACAGATAAATGTACAAAATAAAATGGAATAAAGGTCTCCGAACTTGTATCTTGAGAAATAATATTGACCAATAGACTTTATTGGTTTGAAAGTTTAAGAATTTTTTACCCTTCATAGAAAAATATTCCTAAACACTGCATTGTCATTTTAACCAATTTCTAATAAATATGTTTTGTGTTATTTAAAATTCGACTCTATCTATATGCAGGTCTCTTAGCATTTCGTCAAATCCAAAACATGTATTACATCCTAAACGGTATACATTATACATGCATGACATTTAGCTGCATGTCTTGCGCGTTGCATTGTTTAAAGAAGTTGAATTATAAAATCTGCGATGTTTAATATTGAATGGAATATTCCATGCGTCATCAATACCCCCCCCCCCCTTCTCCTCTATCCCTCTCTCTCCTTTATTTTCTACTCTGAATAATGTCCCGGCCCTTAACAATGCCCTTTTTGTCATTATTGTGAATTGAAGCATATACATCAGCGAAACAATTCACTATACTGATGACTACCACAATCAGGAAAATAAGATGTTACCAAGGTAACACGAGAGAACGAAATGCTATAACCAAGAGCCTCACGAAAATGACAGACATTTCAGTAGATATTAAAGTGCAGAAGGGTTCACAGCAAAATGGCACATGTTAAAAATGGAAATCGTGATAGTTTGATCCATACATGAAGTTTAAGCAAGTGAAGTTTTGTCGAATGATTAAAGCCGAGGAAAATGGAGAAAGAGTACTATTATACTAAACTGTAAACTATAATGATTTTTTTGCAAAATTTAGTTCTTTTTTTGTTTTTTCAAATCTTTCGATAAATCCATTACTTTCTATTGTTAACAGAGCATTCCGAACATGATCTTGTGATTTAAATAAGTGAAATAACGGCGATGCCTAATTCGAATCATATCTCAAACTTCATTTTGAAAAAATCGATACCGAAATTATGGAAATAGATGAAAAATAGTCCCATTTACCATCATATATAGATAAAGCTGCAGAAACACTTTTTTTAGAAACAAGGATAAATTTCACTGTAAAAAGGCACAAATAAATGAATTAAAATCTCCCGACATTCCTGGTAGAAATTTGTTTTATCATGCTTACATTGAAAGGCAAAAACATATAGCGATCGATTGTAATAAAAAATTGCCCCAAAGTAAAATCTCCGTGAAAAAAATTGAGTATTTCTTGCGCTATCTAGAAATAGGAAAGAATTTCTCTGAGTCCAGCAATAGCTCGGGAAAGAGCCCATTTCCATCGATTCATAGGGGACAATAATTACTGACGGAAATTGGAGGGGCGGCTCTTATTACATTTATATCTCGGAGGGGGACTTGCATTCGAATTCCATCAAAGGACTTTGCTTGAAGAAGATGGATGGCTAGTATGTACGTCAAATTTAGTAATGTGTTTTGTTGCGCGCTTCTGGGAATTGTGCAGGTGCTGAGTATTAGTGATGAATGGCCATTTGGGATATCATGGTGGGTGAGAGTGGTGAGGAGAGGCATATATATATATATGTGTAAAGCTTTACATATATATATATATATTATATAAATAGTGTACAATCTATTGTACAATATACTGGATTATATGTACGACAAATATAAAATTATCCCGAGTGCAGATTTATTTCACCGAGGCCGAAGGCCGAGGTGAAATAGGCTTGCACGAGGGATAATTTTATATTTGTCGTACATATAGTCCAGTAATATTGTATGATAGAACGTTCACTATTTATTATAGTAAATAGATCCCTTAATCTAAGACCCCATCATGGATTTTGCCATCCAAAAATCGAAAGTTATATTGTACATATGTACAACATAACTTTTTGAAGGGAGGTCACGTGGTACAAATCCAGCCAATCACAGCTCGTATTTTACTACCACTATTTACTATATATATATATATCCATAGATGTGAAGATGCCGATGACTGTGCAAAGTGCTCAATGCGGTAGCAGACGTTTAAAGGTATGTATATATATATATATATATGGATAGAGAGTGTGTGTGTGGGTAGAGGGGGAAGTTAAGGGAGAGGGAGAAAAGAAAGAAAAGAGTAAAGAACTGATAAAGTGCGATGGATGAACTAACTGGGAGATAGTAAAAAAATAATGCTCTTTTCTTCTTTCTTTCCTTTTTATTCCACAGAATAAAAAAGAAAATTCATTTCATAATAATTTATGACAAAAATCGATAATTTACCGCACCTTCTCTATTCTATATTGAACTAATGCTTAAGACATTGTTTGCATTTCTATAATAACCCCCCCCCCCTACTTAAAAATCGAGGCCGCAAATTAAGAAGCTACCCCACTGCTATCAAACCATCGTCCACATGTTGATTCGGCAAATTTGTAAATCCTTCATCTGATTCTGAATTTCAAGGAACTTTAAATTTCCAGGGATGACTCACAAATCACTCCAAATCACATTTGAATAGTATTGTGACGTCATACTAGGAAGGGTAATCGGCTGTGCGATTTGAAGTCCAGTGTATCTTAATGTTTTTCTGACCACAAAGCTTCGGCAATCATGAACAAGATACTATGCGTGCAGCGATTGCTAAAAGTTATCGTGGATCAGACTGTGATGAAGAGTGGTGGAGTTTTCAATATAAAGTGGAATTTATAATGAAAAACGTCATAATAGACGCTTTCCGTAAAATTGTTTTCAATAGCAACATAACCCCAGTTAATGTGCTGAAATCCTTGTGTTTGATTGGACGTAAGTAAAGATTTGCAGGCATTTCTGAGAAGTGTTGTTTAAGTTAACAAGCTTTAAAGAAATCAAAAAGGAAAGAGCAAACTTGTTGACTATGTTCAAGGGCTTCCCTGCAATCTCATTTCCTTGTTCGTTTCAGAAACCTGAGCGATAATGGGTGATAAGACGAAAGACCCATCTTGGTTCAATTACATCGGGATGTCATGGTAATTAAAGTTTGCCCTCGTAACTGAGCTATCCCATTGACGTCAATCATGGCCAACAAACGTCCAAACATTTTCTCATCCCGGATATAAATTCATGAATATATTCAAATGGCCGTTTCCGTTTGCTCTGACTCTTGTCCAGTGGTATATGGAGATGGCAACTCTGACATAGGGGAGGCATGGGCGGAAATCCCAGGGGGGATGTGCCCCCCTACCCAAAATAGTAGGGGGGCACAATATCAAATTTCCCCCTACTATTTTTGGTCTTTTTTAAAATTCTTAATTCTTCTCTTTTCTCCCCATTTCCTCTTTTTTCATTACTTACAAAACACAATTACCGACAACTTTTCAAGAAGCTTAGAATCTATTTGTATTATTATGCCTTTGTCAAGTTTGCTTTCATTGAAATTCATCAGGTATGCCTACTTTGTACGATTTAAATGCGTTAATAATTAAGTCATTTAAAATATTTTCCATTAAAAATTTCCATTAAAATACAATAGAAATATATATTTAGAATGGTAGGAAAGATGTCTCTTACTTGCAAGATGATAATTAATGAGATAATAAAGTGGCAACCAGGCATGTATAACCAGACACTGGATATGTTGAGCCATCAAGAAGAAAATCTTATCCAAACCCATGGAAAACAATTAATGTCTTTTGAAAAGGTTTGAATTTGTTGAATTGGTCTTAAATCTAAATGCGTAGTTTTATAAGGGCACCATGCTTATGTCATTCATTTCATTTATTTATTGATTCCTTTTTCCAACAAAATTTATGATGCAATAATTGCAATAAATAAAACATAACATCAGAAAAAACAAATGACATAATTATTCAAATAAACCAAATATAAAGAATATACACCTGATACAGAAGATAATATTTCCAATTTGATAAAAACAATATGCAAGATATGTTGGAAAAATGGAGTGACCCACTAAAAAGCAAAGCTTGTAAAGTGTGGACCACTCAAGAAGAAAAAAAGTATAACACTTAAATCTATATGAGCCAAAAGCAAGCAGTAATACAAAATAGATAATGAAATAAAGATGTAAAAAAGATATAAAAGAATGTCCTCAATGTGTCAGAATAATCTTGTATTCCACAATAACAAACATGACGGTGATGATGATGATGATCATCATCATCATAATGAAGACTATAATTACAACATCACAAATAATAATAATAAAATATTTACAATGATAATAATAGAAAATGATCATCATCATAGTTATTATGATATAAAAATAGCAATGATAATCAAAAGCAGTATTATTACTAGTAGTAGTATTTATTTATTGAGACCTGGGGGCGTTTCATGAAAGGACTTGTCGGACATTTTATCCGACAAGTACCAGTTTATCCGACAGTGCCTCTCAGCCAATCAGAATCAAGGAAAGATGTCAGATCTGACAACTTGTCGGATGAAAATATTGATGAAACGCTCCCCTGACCGGCATGCATTCAAAATAATGAAATGAATAATTTATTCCTTGTAATTTTCTCGAGGGCTATGATTTTGTCAAACTGCTATCTGATGAAGATATGAAACGAGTCAGATTTTAAAAAATGAAAGGAGTTGAAGCCTATTGGTTTCCATCATTAAGTTTTACGATTATATTCATATGCAAAAGATAATGAATCTGATTCCCAAAGAAACCCCCTTTTTGGAGGGGGGATGGGCTTCCACTTTATCTCATGAGATGAAACAAAAGTCAATTTGATATTATAACTGGGCCTACAGATTTCAATATGGTCTAGATGTGTTTGAGATATTCGTTCATGCAAATTCGCCCCTTTTATCATGGCTCAATTTCTCATTCAAGTTATTGTCTATACAATGCTTGCCATCTTTAGTTTCAACAGATTACTTAATACACAGCAAAAACTGTGGTGTTAACCGGTGTACATAGAGGACCACACCAGTTATTTTACACCGGTGTTAAATTGGTGGTGTTAGTTTTACACCTATAGCTGTTACTACAACACCTATGGTTGTTACATTTACACTCTTTGGTGTTACGTTCAATCTCTAGGGTGTTATTTAAACACCTCAGGGTGTGGTCCTCTATTAACACCAATTGGTGTCAGTTTTAGCACCACAGTTTTTACAGTGTAGGTTTATGAAGGAACTGCGTCAGAACCAACCATGCCCTCTAACTGGAATCGCACGCTTGGAGAAAACTTCAAGTGCACTCTTAACATCCCATCTTCGTAATGTCCATTTCCCCTTGCGACAGGATTTTGATAGTTTAAAAAACAGACCCTATATATTGTCTATTTCTTTAATCAGACCAAAACATGCCTGCAACAAATTCAAAAGAAAACATAATGGTGCACATTGTTGCACACAAAAAATATTAACTGAACAACCCGTGGTATTATGGTTCAAATTTATGATATGGGCCCCCTAAACAATTATTAATTTAGATACAATTTTCATAATAATCATAATTTAGGCCTACAAACAAAACGATCTGTGAAGGACCGATATTCCTGACCCCTGTGAAAATAAATTCCAGTCAGTATCAAATTCATAATGGAAGGTGTATCAGGAAGTCGAACCTTCTAAGCTTTAAAACTTGACTCTTTGTCGCATCGACATGACTGGCATGTCTTTGCATCATCCCTTCTTATTTAACTGTCTTGTTCTTAACGCTTGCTTCCGAAGACTATTTCCAGGGCAGCATTTCGGAGTAGCCGGTCAGAATAAAGAAACGTCTAAAACATTCATAAAGCACTTCACGTAGCCACTTTAAGCTTCGAGTACACATTGCTAATGGTAGTTTCTTGCTTTCTTAAGGCCTGTAGATGTTTCGTTGAGAAGCCGCCACCTAAATGCGGCGACTTTGGCCTATCCTTCCTTTCACAGCCATTCTACCCTCTCACGAATTATCAAAATTTTCTTTATCGTGTTCATGCCAGCTGATGCGTGTGGGTTGGGTATATATAGGTCTAAAAGCTAATTAAAACAATTTCCCTCAAAATTAATTCGCAATCGTTGAGGGGTCTTGTAGAAATGGAAGATTGCTTCTGAAGAAATACCTTATTATTGTGTTAACAATATGATTATGACTTTAAAGAGCTATCGAGGAGGTTCATCGAAAAAGCGACAATATGCCAAAATCACCACGGATGCCAAAGGCTATATATTCTTTCGTTACAGCTATTTTTTGTGAGCTAAACTTTCAAATTATCCTAACCTTACACACTATTTTACTAGGAATTCATGAATTAAGTATGATCTCTTTGTATTTAAATCTTCAATGCCTACAAGTTAAAAATACTTTAAAAAATTATTTATTTAGCCTACCAGATATACTATCAGGTGAATTTCGCCCTATATATACCCGGTGACCAAAGATTGACGTTCCTTTCCAATAATTATTGTACTGTCACTAAACATGCTAAACCGACACTAACTTCAGTTTATTCATGTCCATGAATAGCAATATTAAAATCCATTTGAGCTATAAATCGTTAATTGTCGAGAACAACCGTTGTTTTGTAGGCCTATAAATTTGAGTATTTTTATTATCAATGTCTTTGCAACTAGACAGCATTATTTTAAGATGATACGAGGTTTTTTTCATAACTGGCCCACTTGAATTCAAGCTCACTTCATTTATACATGTATCACTTTTGTTAATTAATGAACCAAGATAATGGATGTTTCGGGTGTGCTTTTGTGTGTTATGATGACGATGTTCCTCGGTGGGTGTGTGTGTCTGTGTGTGAATGAGCATATTTCGCCCCCCCCCCCCTCTACATCTGATGTGTACATAATTTATATTGATTTTTGTATTCTTTGGAGGCTTCTTATTTTCAAGTGTAAACTTTTTGTTGTCCTCCTTTTCTTGCAATGATATTTCTTTATACGAATGTACAGTTTGATGATGTTTTTATTATTATCAAGAATAAAATGAATTTGAATTGAATTGAATTGACTATAACTTTGAAATATATTTCTAACCTACCGAGCTACCGATGTTCTTGACAACCCGAAAGCTTGCCTGGGATTTGGAAGACATGCAGTGTTTGCAAATTGAATCCCAGGTATATTAGCTTTATTAGCTAAGATACTTAAATGTAGGTTAAAAACTATCTCGACATTTTATATATGAATTTCCAGGAAAGGAAGATCCCTGAATTTTAATCAAGGCTTGGTATTAGTAACAAGATCTATTCTAGGTGATTGTTTTCGGTTTGAATGACAATTTCGGTGTTGATGGCATTTTTATGATGATTTTTTTTAGGAAAAGGTTCGAATTTGACATGGGCTTCGAAGATCGTAACGTTCGCTTCTGATTTTTCAGTATGAACCCTTGGTATCACGCTGCTGAAAATTTAATTGAGTTTGACCGAATAACGGAATAACGAGGCCGGGTAATACGTGTAATAAGGATGCCTTGAATATATTGGAATTTCCATCTCCAGCCATAACACTGGAAGAATACCATTGCTTGCTTCCTAAACCATTTATGACGTGTCGAGTCGATGAAATGCAAGACACTTATTCTCCAAACAATGCCTTCAACATTATTTCAACACATTATTTATAATCAGATGCAATAAATGTCACTGTTTTTTTTTCTTCTGTAGTGCGGCCCCATACAATCTGACATTGGCGTATAGGGGTTGTTGTTCAGGATGAGAGGATACATACAATGAAAAGGGAAATAATGCAAATTTGTGTTCCTTTGAAAGGGGGTGCTGTTTTTTTTTTAGTGAGTAAAAAAGGTTCTCGCTCCAAAATGAAGGTAACTTTGGTAAAATTTCTAGAGCATACCGACCTGATTTCCAGGGGTACTGCCTTTGGTGCATAACATACACATCATCTCCAGAAAAATCGTGGGGGCAATGCCCCCGCTGCGATGGACAATGGCAGCCAGTATATCATACGATTCTGAGTTGTCAAATTTTAACAATAATTAACTTGAACGATTTTACTGGAAGCAATGTGTACATTGATCACGGGCGGCGCCACGTGGGTGCAGGGGCGAACGACTCTCATGACCTCCCCCCCAAAAAAAAAAAGAGAGAGAGAGAAAGAGAGAAAAGGAAGAAATAATAAAGACAGATGAAAAAGAGGAGAAGCTTTGGTCTTTTTAAATCTGTAATTCCCTCTTATTCAAATGAGAAAAAACACCACGTAAAGATCATTTTGCACCCCCCCCCCTAATGAAATACTGTGTTATCACCTGTGACATATAATTAAACCTAATCTATCGTCGTCAGACTTCACGGAAAGACGTAGGGTTGTTATTTTTCTTCACATTCGCCAGAAGTCATCGACCATCCACGTATTCATCATCACTGTCGTCATTATGAAAAATGTTCATCAACTTCAATTACATGTCAAGGGGTTATATCAGATGTAGATATGAACTTATATAGTAGTGAAAAAAAAAGAAAACGGGAGAAAAGTAGGTAGGAAAGCAAAAAGTACACGACACAGAGAGATATGTGCCGTATATAGATATAATGCCCCTTTGATTCAATGGAGAAAAATTACAGCAAGTTAGCTCATAGTTCAATCTATATACTATAAAAAAAATAATCCCAACATATCCCAATTCACATGGTACCGTCCAATAAGTAAACAGAAGATATATATATAATTTTTGATTTGTTAAAGGAATATTTATACCTCAAAATGACCATTACTCCCTTCTATTCACACTTAAAGTTTCCTCAATTACATGAAAATTGCATTCTAAATAAATCGTATATGTTATAGAGTCATAATAAACCCCCAAATCTTCCCTTTCCCAGAAATGTGAGTCTTGTGATAACAAACAAACACGTTAAAGACCTATATAATACAGCTGATGTACCATTAGTGTTAGTACCGAAGGATGATAATTTCAATGATGTGTACAAGAACAAGGCTATTACCCAGAAGCATTGCGACAAAAAAGTGATTTTCCACATTCTCCGAGGAAACTCGTGGCTTGCGTCGAATCAAAGTGTACAATACAGGAAGGATGAACGTAAGGCCATCAAATATTTAACGAGCTCCATAAATGCAGCAAGAAGGTGATTTTTTATGAATATAATAATACCTGGAATTAATACCCGCTACCTCTTCAAGCCCCTTTCACAATAAAAATATAAATTATTGGTCGTGCGACTTCTTTACAACCGTTGCGATTCTGTGCAACATTATTATATTGTGACCAAAATAATGATCGCACGAGCGCAGTTATCATGGTTATAACATCAAAAATGTCTTGTTTTCCTGTGCTATGTCATCATCTCATCTATTTGAATGGTTGTTTTGTGAATTACAGTCCTACACGGTAAATCTGGAAGACGGATTGTTTCATGGGCCTCTGGAAATTACTAGCAGTACTCTGAGGAAGTTGTATGGGAGAGATTAGAGATTGACATCTAAACACCGCTATATAAACATTTCTCAGGAGTTACCTCGTGGGTATCATCAATTTTGAAGGAGTGTTGATATAGCCGGGTAAACAATCAGACACACATCTCATATTGTCAGAATCAACGTGTTCTTTAGTATCTCCTTTAGGCTTTAGCGTCTGTATTTTCAGGATGAGGTACGATATTGTGTACAGGTAACTGTGGGCATGATGTAAGAGGGATGGTGGAGACGATGCATCCCCGGATAACAAAAGTTTATTTTTTAGTTCATTCTTTTCAGTATAAAAAATTTTGCCTACTTCCTTACAAATTGTGCACCAGATTCTGCAACAAACTGATGAACACTGAGATTAAAAAAACACGACATGTGATCACTTCGGTTGTTCAACTTACTTGCGGATGTCTTTGAACACCATTTAATGGGGTGGGGGGGGGTGGGGGTAGGGGAAGTATTCTAAATAGCTTTTAGTCTGTATAATAATGATCCTATTCATGGATAGAAAACTTGCTTTGATGAAATTTCAAATAACATCTCATTTTATTTTATTTTACTTCATGGAAAATCATTTTAGACCATGGAGTTATAAGTCAGAATTAGCCCGACATTCCTCCTTCAGAAAACATCTCTTTTGCATCAAGCTTCCCCCTCCATTGGCCCTTCTCAACAGCCTTGTTCTTTGAGTATTGTCAAGTGTGACAAAGAGAGCGTGAAAACTAGAAGCATGACGACCCCATCCATTTATCTGTCGCTGTGATTATTTTTGCAAATCTTCAAAGTCCCACTCTCTTACATTACCATCATGCATCCGCGCTTCTCCGTTCGAATTCACCATTTCATGCAGGAGTCAATCCGATCGGTTCGTAACAACGGAAGTCGTGCTCATCACGGAGTTCCAATTTAAAAAAAGACCCTTACAACGGCCGACCTTATATACAATATAATTATCATGAAATGTTATATAAGTACATAATACAATATTACACAATACAAATAAAAAACATAATAGCAAAATGGGGGGGGGTAAGAGTAAAATGAAACAAATTAAAGAAAATTAACTCAAAGCACGTGAAAATTAGCAAGAATGATTTCTCTGGATCCCTTCTTGATCATTGTACCTCCTTAAGCATGTTAAGTGTAGATGGCAGAGAATTACAAATGACTGGTCCTTGATAAATGACAAATTTTAGAGAAAACAATGTAAGAGATGATGATGAAAGTGCAGTAGTATCATGGTATGAATGTAGAGCCAAGGCAGATCATGGTATTTGTATAATGAGGGATCACTTTTAAAACGATTTATGAAAATACCGCATTAAAAACCAAAACCATATCCATAAATCAGGGAGTTGTTCCCTGCACACATTGATTTTCTTAATCCGAGCGGGGAAGATCTGGAAAGGAACACAGCAAAAAACTCTGGTGTTGATTTACCACCGACCCGGAATCTATATATCATGTCCACACCAGAGAAGTGTTAAACAACACCAGTTTTGTTTTGGTCTAACACCAGTTAGGTGTTTATACAACACAAATTAGTATTAAAACAGCGTAGGTTTGATTCCAAACTGGTGTTGTTTCAATACTTTTCTGGTGTGGACATTATAGATTCCGGGCAGGTGTTAAATCAACACCGGAGTTTTTGCAGTGAACGGACAGTTGATTTATTCAAACTATGGCTTTCACTCGTGGTAAATTCGGTCCTCACTCTCCTCCAAACCCCCATGTTCACCGCTGCCTGCCCCCCCCCCCCCCCAATAAAGGAAAATTGGTTAATGTATATATAGAATGGCAGCAAAGGGAGATGATGCGCTTTTGAATAGATGATGGGATTTCCCTTATGCACGGTACAATGGTAACTGATATGAAATATTCAAAGATATATATATACATTCAGGAGGCGTTCGATTGCATTCTTGGGCGTGAGGGACATGGATGGGTCTATATTAGGTAAATATTGTCCATTACAATGATCACAATGACACGGGTGATGCTCAGAAACTCAGGGATGTTTTTCCTCTGGAATGTTAAATATAAATAGCCCTCGTATTTTGTAAGAGAGCCCTCGTCAATTCAATTACTATTTTATTCAATACATAATTTAATTACGAAAGAATTAAGATAGGGGGTAAATATAAGAGGAACGAAAAATGACGACCGGATGGCTTGAAGAACTTTCATATTTTTTAACAACTTGGTTTACAAATAATATCAATTGATTTTGCTTACAATTTTGTTTTACCCAAAAGTCAGTTGAGTTCATATTTGAAACCAATATAGGTTAGTTAAACTATTTCTTAAGAGTGTAGCGTCCATGATCAACACTTAACAGTAATGATGAGGGTATAACGCCACACAGTGATACGAATTATCATTGCGTTTACGCAAAATGAACGTGAAACGAGCGGCCTCGTCCTTTGTATTAAGTCGTTAAGTCTAATTATTACACAATCGTTGTTTTACATAAACAAATGACTATTATAAAACAAAGAAGTTGTTTGTATAATGAACCTGAATCGCACGATATACATCAAACTTAATAGACCGACGATGATAATGGATTGTGAACATACATGTATTTTCCGACGAACAAAAGAAAAATGATAATCACTGAAAATGGATACTAAATTAATCATGATGAAAATGCATTAATAATGATGATAATTATAATGGAAATGATGATCCTATATACCGCTTATAGCGCCACTGCAGCATTGCCCTGAGAAGATCCTGAAGCACCTCCAAGATGTTTGTATGGTGCTGCGTATAACCACTGGAAATCAGGTTGATATGCTATGAATTTGACCAAAATCCGACCTTCATTTTACGAGTGGGGTGACTAACCCTATGATTTTTCAAGTGAAAAAATAAATAAACAGAAGATACAGGGAAGAAAAAAGAAAGAAAAGGAAGAGGAATGTAAGCCTGTTAAGATGTTTGTCGTTTACCTAGTCCGTATAACCCCAGTTGTTTAAATAAAGATACAAATTATTACACACGTGGGCTGGGGATGTATTGCCCTTCTATCAGAATACATTAGTATACAATCCCTGTATCGCTCAGATCATATATATATACAATCATTGTGAAAGTATCGGTTATGAAAACGCCATTGAAGTAGATAAAAGAGATTTATGGTTATTTCAAATACATTTCGAATTTCAAAAACCCTGAGATAAAGTCAAATGAATACTATTATAATAGGAACAACGGTGAACGATAACATGCAATCTCACCTGATAATGAAGATGTTTCTCATATACGAAACAGCTATCCCACTTTTTTTCAATTCTCTATAAAATGATTCGAATGACCGTTTCACGTATCAGGAAAAACGTTGTGAAATTTAGACTATACCGATTTGTTGCTCCCTTTGTAGAGGAAAGTTGAATTATATATATCACAAGAGTTTCTTTGATTGAGTTGTCCTGTTTTACTAAGTCTAAATTTGTGAGCTTTGTCTATCTATTCCAAATCCAGGCATCCTTTGAAACTTCCAGTCCAGTTTCACAAGGGAATAGATGGTTAAGATCGAATGTACGTTGTCATCAGTGTTCTTGTTTTGTAACCGGGTTATTCAAGTCAATAACGACATCATAAAGAGACTTTAAATTTAAATGAACAATGTTCAATGGATCAAAGCACTGTTTTCACGAATCATGCAAGATTTGGAGTAGCAAAGGATGGAAGCTGATCGAATAACTCTCATGTTTCCGTGACCAGAAGTTAGAATATCAACGCCGGTTCTTCAAACACGAAGCGCGATGAGCGAATAACTCGAGGATGAACTGCGACAAAATGATCAAATCTTGACAAGAATCCGATCTAATAAACCCAACAACGTGGAACTATCATCCAAGATTAGGAATATAGTACTTTGCAAAAATATGTCCGATGTCACCATCTAAATGAAAATTGACAGCGACATTTCAACTTCCATCGTCTAAATGCGTCACATTCGAAAGCACGTCAGAATGTCTTGTAATCGTCTGCTGTTTTACCTGTCAATCTTCCCCGGCAATATAATTCGCGCAGTGTATCCACATCTTCGGTTGACGAACTTCTGTTGTCGTAGTCTCTGTGAACAGGAGTTTAGTCCGTTGTTTTATGACAACATGCCGTGTCTTAAAGCTACAGTCAGTGCGATTTGAATATTGGAATGATAGGAATCTCCTGGGACAAGTATGTTCAAGTAGGGTGTTTAGTGAAATGAATGTATCCAGGCACCCATCGTATTGTTCGAAGATACTACCTCGTACAATACCTTTTGTTATACTACATTAAATTGTAAAGCTTTTCATTCCATGATGAAAGTTCATCAACGACTTATTTTGACAATTATTCAGCAGATCACTTAAACAAAATCTTAACTGCCTATTGAAAGTAGTTGATAGATCCAGCACCCTCACCTACATTGTTCAATGGTTAACACTGAATTTTTTTTTGTCTGTATGTTATCAAGAGCTTACACCTCTTGATGTGTGGCTGTTGTGATTATTATTCAGTGTTTATTTCGTACATTAGCAAGAATTAATGATTGCGTCATTGTTAGGTAGTTTAGATCTGGACGTTAGTAGTTATTTGTTTGGAAACCCCCACACTCACACGCACACAAGTGAAACGAGAGAGAACTAATGTATTATGGGTGAGTGAGTGTAGGGTTTTCCACAGGCACAAGCACAGATTTGGCCTTTTGTTCCAACAGGGGGATTTCACCGAGAAATTTGAAAAGCCCGCCCCCCAAAAAATAAAGAGGAAAAAAAGGGTTTCGCTACTAAAAGCAGGTCATTATAGTATACCGAGAACTTTGAAAGCACACACACAAAAAAGACTGGCACCAAAATGTAAGTCTTTACTTTTGTTTTACTTGGCAGCCTAATGGTTTCACTAGGCTATAAACGACGGTCATTTGAAAAGCACAAAAAAGGGGTTGGCTCCAAAATGAAAGTCTTTACAGTTTTTACTTGGCAGCCCAAGGGGGAGGGGGTGGTTAAACCTCCTACCCCCCCCCTCCGTCACTGTTCCAAACAATCTAGACTATACATTGTTAAGCATGTTAAGTGTGGCGGCATTGTATTATGAAGTACTCACCGGGGGGGGGGGGGCAAAGGGAACAAAGCTTATATAGGCCTTGATGTGGAAATGGGCAAGAGACATAGTCAATCAAGTATTCTTGAGCCAGTTACCAGTTAGTTTCATCATCTTGATGACAGTCAGCATCATCAACATCATCATCTTCATAAACATGTACCAATTCCAACCCCTTGCCACAATCATCATCGTAACATCGTCATTACTGACATCATCATCACCTAGTACATCATCACCAGTATCATCATCATGATGAACATTGGTCTATTTTATCTCTCATCTTCCTATAAAATTCATCATTTTTATAGGTATACCGTGTTCATATCATTTAGTTTATCTCTATATCACATTTATATTTCTATTATCATAATACCATGTTTATTCACTTTTTCACTGCTGAGTGCATGCTTATTTTTGAATGAATTGGATGATCTTCAAGTAATTAAATATTGATACTCGACCTAAACCTATTTTAACTTGACATTTCAGTCAAAATCATGTAAGGTTTCTTCCATATCATCCTTTTAAATACCAAAAGGGTGCTTTCAGAGAATTTCTTATAATCATAGATGTATTTTTTAAAAACAATTTCCCAATTTCTCAAATTTCCTGTCATTTGGCCGACTATACTTTTTTTAAGGCCGGAAGTATTCTAAAAATTCAATCAATGATTAAATCAATGATTAAAAAATGATATAATTTTGTTTTTGGCTGGGATTCATCCGACTTCATGAATATATTCCGTGTACAAACGTTGTACCAAATAATTCATTAAAATTCACTTTCCATGTATACTTCTCATCTTTTGACAATCAATATTGACATCTTCGTGCCGCAAAATGAAGATAATTTGTACTTGGTAAATCAATGTTATGGCAATTAGTATAACTACCTACTATTTTATCTCTCATCTTACTATAAATAATCATTGTTATAGGTATATTGTCAATGTTCATATAATTTAGTTTATATCTATATCACATTTACATTTTTCCTCTCATAATGTGGTCATTTGCTCTTTCAACCCTACGTGCACGCTTATTTTTTAATGAATTGGCTGATCTTCAAGTAATTAAATATTGATACTCGACCTATACCCATTTAACTTGACATTTCAGTCGAAATCATGTAAGGCTTCTTCCATCTCATCCTCTTAAATACCAAAGGGGTGCTTTCAGGGAATTTCTTATAATCATAGATGTATTTTTTAAAAACAATTTCCCAATTTCTCAAATTTCCTGTCATTTGGCCGACTATACTTTTATTAAGGCCGGAAGTATTCTAAAAATCAATCAATGATTAAAAAAATGATATAATTTTGTTTTTGGCTGGGATTCATCTGACTGCTTGAATATATTCAGTGCACCGATAATGTACCAAATAATTCATTAAAATTCACTTTTCCATGTATTACAATACTCTTCTTGTCCCGTTCTTCTCATTTCATAACAACAAATTTTGATATCTTTTTACCTAAAAATTAAGATAACTCGCAAATGATAACTAAGATGATAATTAAGATAACTAGTGAATGAGATGGTAATCGGAATTTAATTAAGTATGGTTAAAATAACTAAACCATCACATCTTTAATCAGCAATATCTTTGGCATAGCAGTTTTCATCCAGACAAGATTATTGTTTTGAAAGGTATCTTTACCCTTCGCTCGATTGACATTATTCATGTCTAGTATTAATAATGCACAAGAGGATTTGGTGTTATACATAATGCCCACGCATACCAGAGTAGTCTTTTTAAGAAGCTGTTCGTAGTCTGTGCACGTCTCTTTACATAAACGGTGACCTTTTCAACCGTTAAATAAGATTTACCACATTTGTATTCCGATCAACTGTAGATGAAATTCAATATTTTTAAAATAAAAAATTCTCATTGTAAATAATAATTTGAATGCAAAGGCTGTTGTTTGCCAAGATTTTATAAGAATTATAGAAAGTTTACTTTAGTTTACTAAAGTAGTGACATTTTGATTATCTCATTTAAACGCATGGATAGCTTTATCAAGGAATGCCCAGGGGTCAGATGGATGATTTTAAGTTTGGTGTTGACATCTGGTGTCGATACTGTTTACACTGATTTATATTGCTGGAGCACTGAACATGAAATGAGGCTGGCGTTGGGGCAGGCACGCGGCCAAGAGTTAACAGGGCCGAGGGTAAATGAGGCCGAGGATCCACGAGGCCAATTTTTCTAAAATCATCATTTCCTTTTATTAGGATGTTTGTCTACATCAATGTAAGATTTTGAAGTAGCCTTTTCTTCATTGTAGACAATATTATATTTTTACAAGATTTTTTTATAAAAGCACTTTTCAACTTCATATCTTGGGCTGAAGTGAAAATTTCCAAATTTGATCTTTGCTTGTAGCTTTTTTTTAAATTTCCAGTCAACAGAATCAAAGTTGCTCAAATACCCTTTAAAAAAACCCAAAAATAACTGAGGAACAATAACGCTAAAAAACATTTAAAACTACAGTTTCAAATTTTCACAAAGAATAAACATGATAAACGGCTGGAAAGAATTCAACTGCCAACTTTTAATGGTATGAGCAAGTGAGATGATATTAATCATATTGTCCGATTTACCAAAGCTTCACCAAATTAATGTCTGTTATCATCCACAACATATCAGATAACATTGCAGTTTTTATTGGGGAATATGCTTACCAGAAACATTTATAATGATGCAAACATCCTAATAAATGAAAAGAACACCATGAGAAAAATCAGCCTCAGCACCCTCGGCCTTGTGGGAAAATAATAACCCAATTGACCTATTAGCTTCATGAACCACCCGCCTCGTGGACCCACCCCGGTGTTGGGGCTAACCTCACAGGTGTTAAGAGTGTTGTTATTGGCATTATTTTTGTAAAACCCACATTCTGTGTTGGATTCTCACTCTCGACACCAACACCACATCTCAAACTAAGGTGTTATTGGCAATATAAATATGTAACATAATAATGAAAGAACACAGACAATTTAGAATTTGATATAATCTTTATTAGCCTGATAGATACACTGAAATATTCAGTTAACAGAGGCATAAAGATAATATGCACTTAAAATATTATTCTCATTTACAATGTTATTCACAATATACACCTATTTACAATAAACTACACCATTTCAAATATTATTCAAAAGATAAATAATGAGGTTTTGCACTAAGAATGAAAAGACACATAAACATGTAAAGGTCAAAGTCTATAAAGGCACACCATATAAAGATGTATTTCCTGAAACATAACAAGAAAGTCCACACCTAAATGTAAAAACAATCTATGTTGATTTATGTGTTAAAAATATGAATGATATGTATTATACCTGACTTTGATATTTAGTAGGTTAACATTATCAAAATTATTCAACACTACCAATAGAAAAATAGTTTGTGAGATTGCTACAATGCAAGTTCGTTATCTATCCTTATTTTTTGGCAGAAAAAATATTTCATCAAAGACAGGGCTGATATGCAAAGTATGGTTGCTCTTTCAAAAGACACGAATCTTGGTCCAGGGGCAAAAATTGCATGGGGTTTGGGGTGATTTGTCCCCTGAAATGTTCAAAAGAGCCTTTGAAACTCAAAAAGGAGCCATGAAAAATCTCCATTCACTGCAATGTTAAAGCTTATCAAATGTTGCACATTTAGGCAGTAGGTTATGAAAAGTAACCCCCGGAAAATTAATATTTTGCCTGTCATGGTCAGTGAGTAATACAGCACTCTATTTCAAAAAGAAGTGCAATAGATTGAAATCAAATTGCGATTGATTTAAAATGAATATCTCACAGATTAAGAACTACCGTACAATCTGACGATTTCAATCAACCACTTCTCTTTGTAAGACAGGGCCAAGATCTCTCAGCACAGTGAAATGTTGTAGATAAGACAACTGCCCCTGAAGGGAAACTCCCTTGGAAGAGTCCACCATGAATAAATCTAGTACACAGCTCACCTCAAGGTGGGGGGGGGGGGGTCTCAAGAGGACCAGTTACCCAGAGGATATTATTCTTCTCATGGACACCCTTACCACCCGCTCCAAAATGAATTTCTGGTTGCAGGGAGGGGTTTGATATCCAAGGCCCTGTGGAGACTCGTATTGGAACATCCTCATCTTATTTTCTGAATGTGATCATCTGGAATGCAGTCTTGAGATTCAGTTGATAGGAAAGTTCTTGGTAGGAAGAGGCCATTCAAGTTCTATATGTGAAAGAATACAAGGGAGAGAAAGAAAGAGAGAAGAGAGGAGAGAGTGAAGGAAAGGAGACAGCCAGGAAAACACAAGAGAAAGATGGGGGGATGGAGTGCAAGGGAGAGAAAGAGAGAGAGAGGAATATACAAAGGGAGAGATGATCAGATTGGGATGTTGGAGAAAAGAAGGAACAAGAGTTTCCATAACAGTAATAGAGGGAGAGAAATAAAAAAGGATCACATAGTCAAGATCATACATTATATACAGAGGTACAAATAAACACTGATGCACATACCTGCAGGTACAGTTTAAAGAATGATCTCAACATGCCTTTATACAAGAACAAATATATACACCTTATTCTACCAATCACACTAAGTGCTCTTCAGCAGATGAACAAGATTCTCGATTTCCAAATATTCACCAATTTCTGTGCATGCAATGCTCAATTGGTATTGATTGCCTCTCACTATTACATATCTGAGTGGAGTTATGGAACAATAAAGAATGTTTACATGCATGTGTTTATCGGAAGCCCAACTTGTGCAAAGGTGTTGTTTTTAAGGTCCGCTGTTGGCTGGCCTGTTGGAGCCGGAGAACAATGGATTCAGTCCACTGAATCTATTGTTCTCTGGTTCTCGACGGGTGACAGCGGGCCGAGGAATTGTGACTGGTAGTGTAAGTAACATATTTTATTGTATTTTTTTTGTATTTCTTGTAAAATATTGAACATTGTGTGATATGTGAATTTTGTTAATGTAAAAACCTGTATCTTTTGATATTTTATGAATAATAAAGTACCTCAATTGAGGATAAATAGAAAAAAAAACTTGTGCAAAGGTGTAAGGACAATTTGGACCATCAGGAACAATTCATATATTTTCTGTGTATTATCATTAAAATGACTCAAATAAATGATTCACAATTATGATATTAGTTTAAAATTTATGTTTTTCACTTTGCTTTGAAAAAATAAAACAAATCCTCAAAAATTCAACCAACTTTCTGTGGTTTCTACTTTCATCACATCCTGCATCAAATACATGAACTGATTGGAGTACATTGAACATATAAATATATGTGGAAAAGGGTATTTTTATTGCTTTAATAGACAAACTTCTAGCTTGTATACCATACTCATTTTGCTAATTTCTCAGCAATTACACATTTTCTACCAGAATTATTTGGCACACACATACATACTTAGATGGTCATTTTATTGGATTTGTCAAAACTTAACCCTTATCAAATGACTTTCATTTCTAAATCAAAAGTTTTGTGAAAAAACTGGTAACAATATGAGACCAAGATAAACTCACCATTATCTAAAACTACATCCATCGGCTTGTCATACTTGTTCAGAAACTCGGCAGGGGTGCAAAGGTCGGGCGTGAAGAGCAGGTAGCCAATCAGATCTGCCGTTGGAAGCAAAGAGCATGAATGTTATCGGTGATGCACTCACATTGAGTTATGTCACCCAGGAGAAGCACTGCTGAGTGCTTTGCTAACAGAAAAAACACAACATGATGGATAGACAATCACTCTGTATGCAAAGAGTGTCGCTCAGCTACAAAGTACTTGATATTGTGGGTTCTGGCCTCAAGGTATTATTATTTTTTCACTAAATCACTGCATGGAGCAGTTTCATGTTTGTATAATGAGCTTATGTGATGTCTCTTTTGCTTGTTCAGGCTGCAAGCACATCCTGTATCAACATTCCAATTTTACGATTCATTATCTATCTTTCCCCATACAGCAAGGGTTGCCTTAATTTATTCTGAACATTCTATTCAATCCATGAAGTTTGGTTAAAAACATATGGCAGAACTATTCTTTAATACATTTCCAGCAGGGGTAACTGCATTCCCTTATTTTTTTTCTCCTAAATATGTTGTCTTGATTGATTCTGAATTCAATTTCATTAATCACTGCAATTTGGTTAAAAAATACAAGACTTAAAACTATTTTAATAGAAACACTTGTCAATATCCAGCAGATAGACACTAAATACCGGTACATTTCCTATGCAGAATTATTTATTTGTTTACATGTTATGTTGCAGGTCTAAATATGTAGGTATGCAGAACTAGCAAATATGTTCATCACCATATAAGTTTGTGCTACATAATCGTAAGGAATCCTGGTGGGTGTAAGCTGTGTGCAAGTTACAAGTGATTTTACCAACGACTGGTGACCTTTTTTGTGGGGTAAATTATGTGCACCAAATTTTCATTGGAGTTGACGTAGCTTGTAAGAAAGGATCACCAGTTGTGCACAAATTTGCTCGCAACCTACGAACATCTTTATGAAACATCCACCCCCTCTACGCGTCTATCACAGTGGCATTCCTACTATCCTAACGACATGATGAAAACATGCCTGCAGGATTTCTGCAGAAAAGTCTCATCTCTGGCGTTGTGAGAAAATATTTTACTGTTTTGTGCGATAGCTCACAGATAGAGAGCAATTACGCAAAATCCCATTTTGCCACAATCTTCTTTCATCTTTCCCGTTTTTAATTTTTTTAGATTTTTATTTTAAATAGCATACTACTATGCTAAATGTATTTCAGAGATTTTTCTTTTTTTTATATATATTTACTACAAAATATTGAAGCTTCCGTTTTGACAAAAGTCAAGGTAAGTCTTTACCTCACTCACAGAGCACAGAGGGCGAGTATTGAAATCAAGAGCTCTGCAAAGCAGAAAGCAAGATTCCCACATGCATTAATTCTGGTTGAAATAATCTCATTCATCAAACCAAACAATAACATGTATGACTGACCTTGAGGAATGAGAAGGTCGGGTACTTTCTCATGTAATTGATCCATTACAGTCTTTAACGTGATCTGGAGTAAAAGAAAACAAACAACAGTAAAGAAAATTGGCGATGATAATCAAGTTGCATGAAAGAGTTCATATACGATCAAAATCTCAATCAGAATGTGTGTTCAATGTATGCGTACATTCATTGGATGGTAGCTACAAGTAAAAGCGGGCTGAAGCCACTTTCACTTTTCACTATGTGCCTGAATTCATGATGGTGGTTTTAAAACCACGGATTAAAAGCCAATTTTTCATGAAAGATTTATGCTCAATTAAGTGCATGCACTGAGGAAAATACCCTAATGAATGTACACTTTTATTATACTGTGCAACGGTAATATAAGTTGCTAAGGGGGTGATTCACAAAGATTAAAGTGTTACTTAAGTGTAGCTCATAGTCATCCTTATTGGTGTACACATATTTAATGCCCAATGTTATTGATAAATATGCAGTAGTGCTAATCAGCATAGCATGATTTGACCAATGCAAGATGTGTTTTATAACTCATGCAAATGGGAAGTGTGACCTTAAGTCAAACTTTGAATTAAAAATCTTTGAAAATCATTGTGAACCCCCCCCCCCACCTGTCTAATAGGACTCATTTATTATTATATCTGTGAACTCTTAAATAGAAAATGGACTCAAATCATGGCAACAAGCAAGAATTTAGCATCCCCAAACAAAGATGCATATATCAATCATAAAACCTTTCTAAATACGTGTGCTAAATTTAGCAGGATTCATACATGAAATTTATGCTGCTATCTACAGAATATTTTGCTTTCATAAATGTTTTCAGATATTGTTCGTAGAGCATGCTATTTCAAACCATGTTCTTCACATGCTTTCATATTCATCTTTCTCAATTTCATGTAAAGACTTCAATCAATAGAGCAGCAAAAACCATGTTTGTACTAACCGAAAGCTTGCTTGAATGATAATTCTTGCAAACTGCTGACAACTTTAATAGGACTTCTAACAGGCTCAAAACTACACAAGTATATTACATCTATACAGTGCGTATCAAAAAAAACGGGACAGATTTGAAAAGTCTATAAAATTTTAGTTTCAAATCATTATTTCTATATTTTGGTGTTAATAGGTGCTCTAAGGTCTGGTCTTTCAAATGCTAATAAAAAAAATTAGTTTCGTTCATGCTTGAGCGAACACGGGACGTTTTTGTTGGGGGTTCAAAAGAGGCTTGCGCCAGAATTGCAGAATATGAGTAATATGATGATCGGACTTCTTGCTTATTAGCAGACTTAACCTTTTCATTATCTTTGCCATAATTTTCAAATCATGCGGTCAAAATTCATTTTCAGATCTATTTATTTGCTTGAATTATTCTGTTATTTCTTTTTAATATGCTCTCTGTTAGCTTTGAATATTCCTTCAAGCTAAAATTATTTTTTTTTCAACCGAATTATGGGAGAGCATGGATTTTTTTATTCAAATCCTTTCATTATGTGCTACAAAGATTATGGTGCCTTTTGAACAAAGCCACACAGATGGGTGGGCGCTCGGGTTGCTCCCCCCCCCCCCCATTAAAAAATCATGACCAAAAAAAGTGGACAGGAAATAAAAGGACAGATAGAAAGTAAAATATATTATTTTCTGAATATTATGTCAAAATCTATCACAAAATTTGATATTGTAATTAAAAAAGTGGGAATATTTGCGTGCTCACTTCGCTCGCTCACAACTTTTTAATACATTTTACCCGATCTGCCATATCTAGCTCCTTCAAAATTGACTCAATACACCATTGTCATTGAAAGACATGAATCCCTTCCTGTGTTTCCTGTCAAGCAATTAAACTTGGTCAAGGAATTAATGACCCATTGAAAAATAGATTCATGTCTTTTAAAGGTACATAACATTATTTGTTTCACATAATAAAACGATTTTAATAATCACAAGTTTTCCCAATTAATCATTCAAATCTTCTTGCTTGGGTTGACAAAAAAAAATCTTCTTTTCTCAGTTACTTATGAAGGAAAATTAAAAGGTAAGAGAAGATTAAATGAAAAAACAAAATAATTCAATTAAATAAATAACTTTGTAAATGAAATTTGAGAGCATAATTCGAAAATTGTGGCACAGATAATGAAAAGGTCAAGAGGAAGTCTCCTGATTAGCAAGAAGTCTGATCATTGTATTACACATATTCTGCAATTCTGGCGCAAGCCTCTTTTTGAACCCCCAACAAAAATGTCCCGTGTTCGCTCAAGCATGAATAAAATTTATTTTTTTAAATTGCATTTCAAAGATAAGACCTTAGAGCATCTATTAACACCAAAATATAGACATCATTATTTGAAACAAAAATTTTATAGACTTTTCAAATCTGTCCCGTTTTTTTTGATACGCACTGTATAGCTTCATAAACCAGGAAGGGGGTTGCATGTACAGTGTTTGTGTATTAGATTAAATTGGGCAAGACATGTGTTTGATAATATCCTTCTATGCTAAAGCTTATATCAAGTAGCAACTATCATTGATCATAGCACCTTCTGTAGAAGTTGAACTACAAAGTAGAGTTATCTTATTTTTCATATCAGATAAAAGCAAAACTCTGAAGAAATTTTGAAGGACAATACTATTAGATCTTACAGTGTGATGACGTACATGCACGTAATAGCAACAAATATAGCTGAGCCCACCACTGCAAACTAGGATTAGTATAATGATCATACTAAGACTACTGAAATAGAAAAACTGGAGTCCTCATTATCTTCTCATTACTCTTTTAAGATCTTCTTATTTGTGACGTCAAGCATCAAGATCTTCCCTGTATGAAACTTTTGTGATGGTCATTACAGGCTGTGACTGATGGGTCATTATAATGTATAAATGAAGAAAAGCAAAGTGACCATCTAAGCAGATTGACATTTCCTTAACAAATTAGCTGCATTGTTAGGAAGTTGTTTTGATATGTTTGGGGCATTTTAATATCAATATCACTGTCTAAAATTCTACCGACATGTGCATTACACATCAATCATATACTAGTAGTATAAAGTTCACACTTGACAGTCAAGAATATTCAAACAAATAAAATTGAAACAAAGAACAAGTAACGCCTCTGGCAGTCGCGACTGCATATAGCAAAAGTGCCGACTTTGAAAACAGCTATTAAGAAATTATTCAAAAAAGTAAACACTCATATGATTATAAAATACCATGTCCATTGACCAATGTGACCTTTGACCACGATCATGTGACCTTTGACCATGATCATGTGACCTAAGACATGTGCAAAATAATAATTCATACTTGATTACCCTTAATATGTATAGATGTTTCATGAACTACATGTGTTGATCCATAAACTTTAAGTTATGATGCCAATTCAACAAATACCCCAAACAGAAACAAGCATAATATAGTCAGGGATACATGGTTATTCTTATGTCCTAAGTTTCATGAACTAGATCGATAAACTCCGTTGACCCTAAATGACCTTTGACCTAAGCCATGTGACCTGAAACTCGCACAGGATGTTCAGGGTCTCACAGGCCTAATTCATTCCCCATAGACTCATGTGTTAAATTGGCACTTTAAAAAATTCATTAAAAATAAGGATGAAATTCGGGGGTCGAATGTTTACTACCAGTGGATAGGATTTATATCTGGCAATCCATATCTGACCAGAAAAGGGTCCCTCGACCGGCTCATTTTAAAAATAAATTGGCGTGTTTGAAGTCACCGTCGGGGGGAGCAGATTCATCAACTCAAACAGCAAAATAGCCCTAATCCTTCCGCCAGTCAAAATATAGTCCAAAATTGGTGATATTTCTTCCCAATTAGGGAAAAGGAAGTTCAGTAATTACCAAAAATAGAATCAGTGTTAGATGGACAATCATATACATACACTTTGTCAATCAGCCATATCAAAATAAAAAAAAATAGCAATGGGTTGGCTCGAATGAATATCTATGGCCTACCACTAGTAATTAGGCCCGTGAGACCTCATTCTTCAGGGATACTTGATCTGTCTCAGTTTCATGAACTAGATCCATAAAATGTTGGCTATGATGACAATTCAAAATATAACCCCCAACATGGTCAAAGTCATGTGACCTGAAACTCAGGTAGGATCTTCAGTGATACACTATCATCCTTATGTCCAAGTTTCATGAACTAGATCCATATACTTTAGAAGTTATGACATTTCGAAAACTTAACCTTGGTTTAAAGATTTTGATATTGATTACCCCGATATGGTCTAAGTTTATTGACCGTAACTGACCTTTGACCTTGGTCATGTGACCTGAAACTAGCACAGGATGTTCAGAGATACTTGATAACCCTTATGTCTAAGTTTCAGGAATAAGGTCCATATACTTTTTTTAAGTTATGATGACATTTCAAAAACTTAACCTTGGTTAAGATTTCAATGTTGACAACGCCACCGTTGGAAAAGCGCCGCCTAGTCTCACTCTAGTCTGCTATGCAGGCGAGACAAAAATGGAAAAAAAAAATAATTTTTCAATGTAGGCTAGGCTAACTTAAATGTTGCTATTCAAGTATCCAAATATGTTTCGCAGATTTCTGAAGAATTTCTAAAAGAATAATTTTCAATCTGCCCAGGTCAATTCTTTAAAAAGAGAGCTCAGATCTCATCTCCCCCTCTTACATCATTCAATCATCAGTGAATTGTTCATGAATTATTTACAATCTCAATTTAAATGGTGCAATGTCAGGTATGCAGCAGTAGCAACAGAAAAATAAAGGCAAGGTATTGAATGAGAATATGCTGAGATGTGCAGTATTAACATTCAGGCTACTGCTGTATTAAACATACATTTGTAAACACCAGACACGGCCGGGCGTAGCCCCAGAGTAAAACTTTTACAGAATGCAAATTTGCAAAAAAAAATTGACAAGCAAAAACAAGAAAAAACATCAATACAAAATAGAACAGACTTTGTCACTGAAAAATTTGATGATGAAATAAAAAAGGTTATTGCTCATTTGACAAGGTGATCATTTCTGCCCCCTCCCCCGGTTTGGATAGGCGCCTGAAAGAAACACTGTATAAAATGGACCTTGACATGTCATGTCTCACATAAAAAAGAAAAGACTCAAAGTTTAATTGAACATTATCATATAAGTAAATTTATATATTACAAGAGAGATTTGCTCTTAAACTAGTTCCACATCTAACAAAGATAATAATACAATGCAAATATTCTGAATTGGCTTTGAAATAAAATAGTTGAGATGGCTGGAAATTTCAGAAGGAGTTGCCTCCCCAGAAAATATGATAAGGAGGAAAATATACAAAAGAAAAAAAATACATCCAGGGTCCAGTAAATGTCACCAAACAGCCAGTTAAAATGTGGCCCAGTGGATTAGTCTCCAGGCTTGGAATCTGAGGGATGTGGGTTCAAATCCCAGTCATGGTGTAATTTGCTGCACTCAAAGGGGTACCTGGCAGGTATTTATTTCTTGAAATGCTTGTGCGCTGTAAGGCACACTAAAGCAGGGGTAATAATATCCTGGTCATTTGGAAGCACATAGAGATGTTGTACTAACTGTCTATAATTATTTTTATTTTTAGATGTCACTGAATGACAACTTGTTATTGATAACATATACATGTATGCATGTCAAACTGTCTCATTGCATTTGATTGGCACATGATTATAGGCCAACAGCTAATTACATAAAATCATGTTATCAAAGGACAATATGCCTTGAGAAACCTTTCAAAAAGCATATATGAAAAACACCTGTCAATTTTGTGAAATAAAAATAACAAGTAATGCATGCTTCACGCAGAGAAAGGTAGGGGTTAATTGGCAGATTAAATTGGCAACAACTGCTTGTTAATGGGATCTTCAAAAAGAGAAGAGTTCCATTTTCCTTCAACTAAAATGTAGATGTTGCAAAACTTGCAAAGCTATGCTAATTGTGCTATGAAGAATGCCCCCCCCCCAAAAAAAAAAAAAAAAAATGAAATGACTGAACCAGGAGTAAAATCTTTGTAATTAGCTGTCTTATTGGAAAGTCTTAACAATGACAAACAAAATCCATCTGTGTATATGTACATGTATATTTTTTTGGGTGTGGTTTCATAAAGGTTACAAGAAACTAATATACATGCAAGCTACTAAATCCTGAAATATAAAGACCAAATCTTGTCCTAAAGAAAGAGTCAGTATTTTTAAAACAATTTTTTCTACTCATTAGTATTGAATTTTCATTTATTTAAAGTTTAATTCAAATATCTTCAAATACTTTTTGATGTAAAAATTGTGTACCAATAGCAAACTGAGAGATATGTTAAGAAAGGAAAGTTATACTTGTTGGTTAATGCATACTATTGCAGTCAAAATGATCATTATAGCTTTACATGTATACCATGAAGGTAGACCATAAACGCAGTCAGTGAAGGGTCATTTAGCTTCCATTCAGGAAGCCAAACCTATTAATGATCCAATAAAGATCTATACACGGCTAACAAATCTGACATTTTCCTACAAATGGGCTGATAGCGGAAGTTAAAAACACTCTTAAAGTAAAAACCCATTATCCACTTTAACCATCAGGTACAATATATTCCAGAAGAAGCAGGGATTTTTTTGTTGTTTTTCTTTACTGATACCAATCAAAAAAACATAATATATTAGGCTAAAGTATAACACAAAGGGATTTTTTTCACAACTTTGGGATTATATTTAAAACATGCTTGTATCAGTCTAAATATGAAATTTGGCGAAAATGGGTAAAAAATTATGACAATTGCAGGGCTCTGTGAAAACAACATATTGAAGGAAATCAATGAAGCCTGAATACAGAACTGTGTTCTATTATTTGGTGTATGGGTTGTATTGAAATGCAAAAAAAGTATGCATGATCAGTTTAACTGCTTGCAGATAAAATAGACCTATGCTTCTCCTTCCATCAATTTTTCAATGACAAACTAATCCCATTCCCTTGAAAAAATATTAACCAACTCTAAACTGATCAGCATAATCAAACTAACATAATTCAAACCCGGCTTTTATTAATCATGCTGATCAGATTTGATTTTTTTATTTTATCTGATTACATGAATCAGGTCTTGAACTGATCAAATCAATTCAAATTCCTTTAACAAGTCAGAGTGAATCAAATCAATCCGATCATCATTCAATACTCATTTTTCTAGATCATATCAAATCGGATAACCATAACAAAACATATTAGATCAAATCAAATCAATTAATTGCATCAAAATCAAATCAGATCAAATTAGAGAAAATGACTCTGAAGAAGACAGCCCGTGTCTCCCACAATGATGAAAGGTTATGAAACTCCAGCATTCATCTCTTAGTAATTGATTTGCCCTAATGACGGTAACACGTCCAAGTCATCATCTACACCACTCAACATCCACTGTTGGAAGAATTCATTCTTTAAGGTGATAACTCCAATTTCACTGTATTTCTGTGCAAATCATTCCCAATGCCATTCATCAAAATATTTCATCACAAAAGCATCAATTTCATGGAAAGGTCATGATTCGTGAGCTAATGATTTCTCTTAGCATAACCGGAAATCAAAATTCTTTTTTTTTTGCTTTCAGGTATTGCAGAGGCAGCAGAAATTTCCTTCTTATCTGGATGAAAAATACCAGAGGACAATTAATTTTTTAAGGAAATAAAGATGATTTTGTTAGTGCAACTTTGGAATCTCATGTCTGTGAGAACTGACATGGTCATGAAGATACATCGGTTGCAGACCTGCCAACCTCTGGGAATGAAAAACTGTATATAGTGATAAAAAAATGTATTTCCCCCACAAAAGTGTATTTCATAATAAAATGCTTGGTGCACTCGCTCATCCTGGCGCTCAAGCTGTATGCAAGCTAAAATGTGCACTGCTCTTGCAGATGAAACGTGTGTATATCTTCATCCTGGTTTTAACAAAATTATTGAAAAAAATTTACCTGAAATTACTTTGATCTAACAACCATATTTGTGTATGTTTTATGAAATAGAGACAGAGACATACATGTAGAGATGATTTTTCTCAATAAATATTGATTTTGTAAAAAGAAAAAAAAATTACAAAATATTTTCAAAAAACATAGTTTTTAAAGGAAAAACGTACTGCCATATTTTCGTTGCAAAAACGTACTGAATACGCCTAAAATGTACTGGTTGGCAGGTCTGAGATTGGTGTGCCATGTCAGCATACTTAATTGCTCTGTTGATTATTGGTGTACATTGTGCCATGTCTGCAAGACTTAAGGATGTGTAGGAAAATGCAGTTTAGCATAAACAGTCACATCCAGATTCCAGAATGCATTTTGCTAAAATGGACCACACTGTATTCAAGGGAATGAATTCTCTATCCTATTCACCTTTTCCCAAATTCCCGCCCATAGTAAAAGATCAATTTTGGTCAAAAATGGATTTGGCACCTTTTAAAACCGAGCTCAGGTTACGCTTCCTGGGTACATGCATGCATTTACATGGTTAGGCTCGTTAGTGTTCAGGTTATGACAAGACACTATAGGCTCATTAGTGCAACACCAGAAGTGGCTTGTAAAACAACTCCCAGGCCAAGGCCCTTCAATTTCCATCTACTTGTTGAATTTGTCAGCTGGAAACCCCAGGGGCGATCTACGTCAGTCTTCTTGACTCTCAAAATCTCAGAGAATTACTGTTTTTTCGGTTAAAGGTATGATTTGCTGAAAGTAGAAAATTGGCTTTGGATGGAGATGGAGATTCATGTTTGAAAGTTTTAGACAAAATGGAAGCCCTGTACTGAAATCTTCCCAAGAAGTGAGAAATAATTTTTGTCTGTCATTCACCGCGTTTGCTAGTGCCCAGCGGACAAAGCAGGTGCGCAAGCTGGAGCCATATCCACCTGCAACACACACAGAATATGCTTACTAGAAATATTTGTGTGGTGGTACTTGATGTGGTCCCAAGTGTACCACAGGCAGGGGCGGATCCAGCCTTCGCCAAATGGGGGGGGGGCATATGTTTTGTATATTGACATCCAATCTTTATATTTAAACTCCATTTCGAACAAGATATTAAAATCACCGAACAGGCAATGCAAAAGCGAAGCACGAGCGAAAATTTATATAGCGACATGAAAGATTCTTTTAAGTTATTTAAGTCCTTCTCATCTTATTTTATTCACAGGCCTTCCTCCTCTTTTTTTTTCCTCTTTCATCTTTTTTTCCCCTTTTTTTTTGCTCTGCCAATGGGGGGGGGGGACGGCCCCCCCCCCCCCCAGGATCCGCCTATGCCATAGGTAACATATTACTTGAAATCTAACTGATATTAAGTCAAAATCTTCATTCTCTTGTTCTCATTTTTATTTTCTCATTGATTTATCATTGTTATTTGAAATTCTTTCACTCATTTTGAAGCAAAAATGCCTATGACAGAAATTGACATTTTCCATAGTACTATTCTGTATTATAATGTTTTCATCTATTAATAGATGTATTTACCTGTGGTGTGTATTGAATCTTATACAAGTTGATAATTACAATTTCTACACTAATATGAAATAAACCTATATTAAATTAGCCAGTTACCAATGATTATTTAACATTCATTAATTACATATCATAATGAACTCAGATTCAATTAATTTTGGTACTTAGAAAAGCAAATGAGCTTTTATGGAGAAAAAAAATCATGAAGAATAAGAAAGAAGAGGAAGAATCTGGAGAAAAAGAAGTGAAAGAGAAATAAGGAGAAGGGGGAAAATGTAATACTTTACACACAAAGAAGAAGCAAGAAGACTATCTGACTTTAATATTCTTCACTATCAATGCATTCCAATTACAACCAGATCTTTTATAACAAGCTTTTATCTGTAGATCTTATTCCTTGTAAAACATACATTACAATTTACATGTACCATTTGCAAGACAATTTTCATGCTGCATTTACATTATGTATGCTAATCTTCAGAAAACATGGGATGCATGTTAAAAAGAATTCAGATTATTCATGAAAAACATGGATGGATTTGAAAGTTTGATTAAGGACGATTTATTTTTGGGGCAGCTTTACATAGATGTTCTCTGAATATATCTGGTATTCTTTGTCTCTATTACTCTTCTCTTCTCTCTCTCTCTTTCTTTCTTTCTTTCTTTCTTGATTTCTTTCTTTCTTCCTTTCTTTCTTTAAATGAAAGGCATTTTTTCCCCTTGCATTATAAGTAAACATTGCAATATCTTATTTTTTTATCATTACACACATACATGTATGCACAAACACACCCTCACATACCAAAACAGAAATTAATCATTAAAGCTTTATAATCTTAACTGATATTCAACCATCAAATATTCTGAAATACCGGTATATTTTCTCCTGCTCCTCCAACAGAAAATACTAGATAAACTACACTATCTTCGCTTTTTTTGCCACCTCTCCAAATTTTAGCAATCATTTCAATTTTTCTGCTTCCTATTTTGAGGGTTGAATTATTAAAACAGAAGGACTTAACTCGTTTCTGTTTTTATTGTTCAGGCAAAAAAAATTTAAGACAGGCATCACTTCACCGATCTCATGAACCGACGCATAGCCAAACCTTGCAAAAAATCATTCATCAATTTTTTTTATCATTCTTGATCGAGATATGTTTGTGGTTTTGAGAGAGTGTACAAACCTTTAATACGGTGGTTTGCAAAATATTAAATATGGCTCAAAGTTGCTCCTTAATTTTGTTGTAGGATGTGGTATAATGAATTCTCAGAAAATGCTCAGTTGGAGCTTGCTACTGTGTAGCCATCGATGAGGTAAACTACCAAATGCACATTTGAATTCAAGCATGACTTATGTCACTCTTAAATCTTTGTGAAACACCCCCTGTATACACGTCTTTAACAATATGTATACAGTATAGAATATCAAGTAATAAGCTATCAAACCTATAATTTGCCTATCTGTCAGAACACACACACACACACAAAAAAATTTGCACCCTCATCAAGAGCCAATGCTATTTTCAACTTATTTGCATATGTGTAAAAAAAAAGACCCGACAGTCTTATGGGAATTCATATTAAGGTATTGAAACTTGCATACTTTAAGAGAGAAAGAGATTTCTTGAAACTTGAATCTTACCTTTGGTTGTTTGCTAAGATAGGATCCAAGTTTAAGCATCAAGGCTAGACACTCTGGTGCCTGAAAAAAAAATATTATAGGTTCGTCATTATATCAAGCCATGTTCAATGAATGAGCAATTTTCTTGATACATTAAACATGGAACATATCTTCATGATTAGAATGAGAGACATTCAGTATTTTAGGCAAATCAACAATTAACCTTATTAATAATAATATCAATAATCATTGATAACAGTAATAATTTAGCAGCGATACCTTTTTATCAAGTGCAATTTAGATCACACAGGAGGACTTCTCAATGCACTTTGCATTCAGGAAAATAGTGAATTCTACACTGAAATCAATAATCAATCAAATTCTTATCTGAGAATAATCTACAAAACAAGATTCAATAACACAGTGCATTAGATGATAAGTGTTCATAAAAAGATATTATCAACAGTTTCAATTGATAATAATTGAAATCAGTTATGAAACCAAAGCATGATACGGGACCCTGTATAGACAGCACTATGGTACTGTGAAGTGTTTATTCCCTGATACCAAACTCATCACAATTTGCTCCACATTTTAAAAGACTGCTCATTCAGACCCTCAACTCGAGTGAAGGGTTTGCAAAGCAGACTAAGGTTGTGAAATTGTGAAAGTAAAGCCACAGTACTTCATCAAAATCAATTTTCCGTGGAAAATTTTAACAACTGGAATTCCTTTAACAGACTCAGCAGTGAGTGCATATCAGTGTAAGTTATACTTCGGAAGGTGTGGTACAGTCCTTATCTGGGTGGTATGTCATAAAGCTATTTGTAGGTAATGCACAAATTTTGACTCAACTTGAACATGTTCTAGATGTTAAGTCAGCTACATTGGAATAAGAAATGGTCATAGGTCATGCAAATAGTGTACGTAAAGCCATGTACAAGGAATAGCTCTATGAAACCGCCTCCTGTGGGCTGGAGACCCTTTCTTGTAGTATACCCCCAAGTTATTGCTGGTATTGATTTAGTTCCAAAGAACGGTTACTAGTTGTCCGTAAAGTCATTCATTACTCACGAATGGCTTTATGAAACACCTGCCTTAAGGGACGAATATGGCTACCTTTGTGCCTCAACGTCAAAATTTAATATTAAACTAATATCACACACAGTACTGACCAGCTTCTCAATAGGCTCTGAGGTTTCATACTCCTGTAGCCTGGATTCAGGAAGGTTGAGCACCCTGAAGCTCCACTGGGAGAAGAGCCTGGTTGGGACATTGCTAGAGACTACCAGGATCTTACTCTCCTCCACCAAGGTGTTACTCTCTATCAGGTCACGAAGGTCACGGATCAGGGCCATCAGCATCTCGCTTGAAGACTGCACAATGGAAAAAAAAAGAAAATGATCAAGTTTAACCTCTCAAGTAGTAAAACAATACTATTCAAATATGTTCAGGAGTCTACAGACCATTTTTTTGTTGTTGTTGCATGTGTGTGTGTGTAATCACTCTTTTATTTTCAATGATGAAAACATATTAGTGTGACCTTGAACTTTGACCTTATGTCCTCAAAATTGATAGGCTTCCTGGGATCCATGCTAGTATATACACACCAAATTATATGAGCCTAGATTAAGTTAAACTGTAGTTATCGTGTTTACAAGGACTGCAGAGGGGTTAGATGAAAATATGTCACTGTGACCTTGACCTTTGACCTTTTGACATTAATATACATAGGCTTCCTAGGATACATACACACCAAATTATATGAGCCTAGGTTAAGTTAAACTCAAGTTTGCATTTGCAAGGAAAAGTTAATGGAAGGAAGGACACCGAGCATGATACCATATGTCCCGTCGAGACGGGCGTATAAAAAAGCGATCACAGCACATATCAGGGGTTGATCCAAGATTTCATACATGGGGAGGAGGCAGAAATCTGTTCTAATTTCACATTTTGTTTCTCTAAAAAAAATGGTTATCATTGGCCATTGTCACCATAAAATATTGTCAAGGCATCAGCAGATGGACCCAGGGACTCCTCTAAGAATAACATTACATTGGCAGATCATCCAGGGGTGAGCCTTCATGATCCACCAGTGTGTCATATAAACACTCACACAAATTGAAAATATTTGTACTTTTTAAAAGAGACACACCCACCTCTACAAGATGAACAAAGTGATGAGGGTAAACCAACAACATTCCTGTAGCCCCTTCACCCTGGTACTGGTTCTGCCAATTCTTGAACTGTTTCTCATAGTGAGCTGATTGGGGGGGGGGGAGGGGGGAGAAGAACAAGAAAGTAGTATGGACATTATAAAAAAAAAACTCGTGAAAAATAATTTAATTATAGATTATCAACTGGAAGTGGATACCTTGCAAGTAGAAAATTACATAAAGAGCAAAATAAGGGCAACAAATGTCTAGATATCAATATCATTCAGTCCAATGTACAATTAAACATGAATGTGTTCAAAATTTAAACAATACAGCACCAAGATATTTAATACATGTTGCATCTAAATTGTAAATAAACCTTCTGTTTTAAATTGTTTCATATTCTCAATAAAGCATTTACTGATGATGTATTATCTTGTTTAGAAAAATTGTATATTCATTTTAAGAATGCCATCCCTTAATTACATAAAGATAACTTCAAAGAATACTTTATCTTGAAGTCATGATACAATCAAGTGATAAGATTTTATCCACTCTTACCTCCTAAAATCCTCTTCTCTGGTAATGAATCAGTCAATTTTGCTACATAAACCAGTCTGTGAAGAAGGGATTTCTGTAGGCATAAAAATGGGAAAAGGTCAATGAGATGTGCAGTACAGATTACATGAACATAGCTGTGGTTGAGATGTATCAGAGACATCTTTCATAATCTTTTATCCCAAATATGAACAAAATTTAACAAAAATTGAAAGGCACCCCTCCCCTAGGAAGCTGCTGTTAAAAAATGTTGGAATGTCAATTATTCAATTTTACATTTGTCATCCAAATGTTATTTAGTTCTTCAAATTTGTTTTTCAATGTTTTCAGTTATTCCCATTGTGGCAGTTGATTTCAAATATTGAACTTTTGTTTTAAACACTGTATTAAATGTCAAACATAGATGGGAGAGTGAACTTGAGGACTATCAAAATTTCAGAAAGAACATTTTGAGGATGATGAAGTAAAAAAAAAAAAAACACTCATTGTTGACTTAAAGATATAAACACATACAAGTACAATGTTGGCCCTATCTTAAGAAATCAGCTCATGGTTTTATTTTCTAGAACCTACATAAAGCTTATCTTGAGACAAGTGTTTCAATGAAAAAAAAAAAAGGAAGTAATTTAGCTACCGCTCAAATGAATTGAGAAGCATTACTCGATCAGGGTCAGCTTTGCGAATCTTTCCAAGAATAGAATCAAGAACACTGTGTCTTGGTCTCGTCAACACCTCTGTGGGATCTACCCAATAGTACTGGGGCTGGCTAGGCTTTCCACTGTTCTGACTCGTTGCCATAACAAATGATTATTTTTTACACAATTCAGTATGATCAGGTCAACACATTTGACATCCAGTCTAATTAATTCCACTTCTGTCCTCTTTTTAGTTAAGCTTTCTTCCTTGAACATTTAAGCCAATTACCACTGGTTTCTGTCTATTGCTGATTGGATTTCTGCATGCCAGCCTTTTGAAGTTGGCCTTGATTTCATAAAATGAAAAATCCAACAAAAACACCAGACAACATGCACAATATGAATGAGCAAATAAATCTTGTTTCAATATTGTGGGTAAAATGACAGTTCCACTGAGCTGAAGAGAATGATGTGAAAGAAAATGGCAATATAGTTCAATCCCCGTAACCACTAAGTTGAAAATAATACAAAAGTTGAAATTCAATGCCACAGTAATAGATTGCTTTTCTGTTGAAGATTTCCCTAAGAAGTGAGGGCAATTCTACAGAAGAAAAATAATCCACGACTCACAGTAGACTCCTCAAAGAAGGCAATATTCTGACTAACATCTGAGTAATTTGCAGCAATGGTGTACTACATGCAGATTATTAATACTGGCTAGGCTTTAATTGCACTGAGGCAGTAATCAAAAGAAATCAATCAATTATTCATATTGTACACCCAAACCATGAGGGCAGGTGAAATCTACATTAATACAGTTCCAAGTGGCAGCTGATTTCATCTAGTTACCATGGCAATGCACAAACAAAACTGTTTGATCCAGGAATTTCCCTCAGAGATGCCAACAATGACTGTAACACCTATCTGTCTCTGTCCTCAATGATTCTTTAGAGCTCATTAAATGAAATATTGATTATTTGTGTTTTATTCATGCAGTATTTGAATATACTGATCAATCAAAAGCTTTATCTTTAATAGTGCAAACACGTCAGAAGGAATTGTTTATTTTACTCATCACTTGAGCTAACAATCACTTTCTATCTTTCATTACATTGCATTCAATCATTTCCATGTTCCGTTTTGAACAACATCAATAAAAGATCATTATCAAAATATTGAACAAAGGCAGCTTTTGAATCAGGAGTAAAGAATCTCTCAACATTTTCTCAGTCTTTTTTTTCTTCTTTCATTTCCGTAGATCATTCAGGGTGAAGAGCATACAAAAGTCAGCAATCTAAAGAATTCCCAAATAAAAATACCCTTGGTCAAAGAGAAAGCTCTCAATTCTTCTCTTTTTCTTCAATTTAAACATTACATTAGATTGCAAGAGGAGTTATATACACTTTGCAAAACAGAGGTTACCTACAAAATATATTTTCACTAATCCCCCCCCCCAAAAAAAAATAATAATAATAAATAAATTAAAAAAAACAATAAAAATCCCCAAAATGTACCTAGATTTGGTACATTAACTTGTTGGAATTATTCTTGTAAAAAAAATCAATTTAAATGTCTTTTAAAAGAAAATATGAAGATTTCATTTTCCTCTGTATGACATTGACACTAATAGCAATTATGCATTGAAAAGTGAGGTGCATGTTAATCCTGCTTCCACCATAATTGATTCAGTATTCAGTTTTGTTCATAGTTACATGTAATAATATTAATTTTAATTCCCTACATCTGTGTTAATGTTGTTATGTTTTCAGGATGTTGAAAAGAAATTTAGCATTTATTGAGTGACAGAGTATAGTTCTCATCCTTTCCTAAAATTCTCATAATTAATTTGTATTTAATTGTATCATGGTGGTGCCCCATCCACAAGTTTTTTAAATGAAAACTTCTAGGGGCTCCCAATCCCATGTTTTTATCTAATTTGTATATACCTGTATTTTTATGATTGGTTGATTGAAATAAATTTTGAATTGAAATTGAATTGAATGTCGTCATAGAACTCATTTGAACTTGGAATATTTTCTGGGTATGTTACTGATGGCAATTGCCAAATTGAAGTCATTGCAGGTTGAGTAGAATCTAACAAATGATTTACTCAATATGCTATTCAAAAATATTAAATCATCAAAATGAATTACAATGACTGAATAGCAGATCATAATTCAGAAAGACTGCATTTCTCCTTGTTTAGCACAATAGTCATTATCCATACAGAACATGAAAAATAAACATTTTTTAAAGTACCCTCATAAAGTTTATTTTCCACATTTGTACATAAAATATATGTCAATAACATCATTAAAATAGGAAATCACAAAACATCAGAATAAAAAGCATGGTCAAAATAACTATTTGAAATACTAGTACTCTGACCGTAAAAGAACCGCATAAATCATTTTTTAAGAATATAGAAAAATAAAAATAGAATTTGGGGAGCAACAAAGGTCAAAGGTCCATCGAGGCTGCTCCCAGATTATGGTTTAACAAAATTAAAACAAAACAATCACAAATAGGTACATTTGTACCCTTCCCAATAAGCAGGGTTTCTAAGTTGTGTGTGTGGACAATATCAATAATTTTAGTTGCACTTAAAAGACAAAACTTGTGTATTACAAGCTTTAAGATACACTGTTCCAACCTTCAGGTCCCGAATATTTAATACCCGGTAGTTGTTAAGCTAAATATTCATATATTTATAAAGGGAGATGTATACTAATAGATGACTTAGTTTCATCTGCCAATTAACAGGAAAAATCTTATCAGTGAGAGTTTACTTTTAGGCAGGGATTTTTTCAAATTATAGAAACCTTTTATTTTTATCTTGCATATTTCTGTAACTCTCTAAATTCTATACTTAGTAAAACAAGAAGAAATCGTGAGAGGGGATGAGTGTTACTTATAATTCAGACTGTATGCTTTTGAAGTTATTCCATTAGCCATACAGTATATGGTAGAATGACCCCAAACAAGTATACAGTGTAAAAGTATTTTGTATGAATTGTTTGAGACAATAAATAGCCCCAATTGGATTTACACCAATTTACAACAAGTGACATTGACATGCTCTTTTCAGCTTAACTTCATCATCTATGACTAAACCTAAAAATTTATTTTGAGTTACATATGTGTCTTCTTGATACTTATCATCTTTATACTTTATCATCAACAGTCATAGTTTAAAAATTGTAAAGCAAGTCTTCTCAAGATTTATCATCAACTTTTTGCAAGAGAACCATTCACATATATTTGACAAAGTTCTCTGAATCAAGAATTCTTTGGAATTCACTACTAAATGTATTTTTTACAAAATAATTAGTATCAGCAAAAATTATTGAAAACAAATGTTTGAAACAGAATAAAGATCATTGATAACAAATGTAAAAAGGCCCCCCCCCCTGAACCAAACCTTGGGGAACACCTAAACATCAAATCAATTTGAATAAAAACTGTCAATATTGTGTATTGTTTTCTTAAATAACTATTTCAAGCACATACCTGGCCCTTGGATTCCACAACAATTTTTATAATAAAATTGTATGGTTGATTGTCTAATGCAATAAAAATAATCACAAGAAACTAATTAATCATTACATGTAAGTCAATTTTATTCGCACTACATGCGATATTCGAGGAAAAGTGTTAGCACAGCTGCTACAGGTTGTAAATGTCAGTGTCAACAGCACACTTCTTTTCAAAACGTACCATACACGACTCACAAGAGGGGGTGGCAATAATCTATGCCATTGTTGCATACAGCCTAAAGGGCTGTGAGAGTCTGCAGATATGACTAGGCTAGAGTCTAGGCCCTATCAGGCTGCATAGAAGTAACTTTGTTAGTACTAGTAGGAGTATCAAAATGAAACATGCAATTAAAAAAAAAACATTCATCAGCTCCACAAGTCCATGTTGGAGTCCAAGTTAAATGTGAGACTTACATGTATATAACAAGTTAGTCCGAGTAAGGGCCCTGGGGTTAACTAATGGTGGTCAGACCTTAATTTGCGAGTTGCCTAATATTGCACACGGTACTTGAGTATCTCTTTATCTAATTAATATCTTGAAAAAGTGATATCACCAACAGAACAAGTGACCCAAAATTATTCACTTAGGTAATTTTCTTGAAGGTACATGTAAGCCGTAAGGTCTAAAATTGTGAAAATATTAGCAAAACATCGATGAATTTTGTTACCTTTTGCCTCCACTCCGAGAAAATCTGATCTTCTCGACAAGCATCAAGAAATCACCAGTTTGCAAGCAGAGGTCTCCAAATAAATAAGTAAAATGTGATACCAACCAAATTTAACCTCCGATATACTCATCTTACCTTTGTCTGCTTGATTTATATTCTAAAGCTTTGTAAAAAGATTGCGCGCAAATTAAGGTCACACTTTTTCAGCCGAGTGCGCACTAGTCAATTGCCATGGAATTTTGAAATTGCGATAGGCCTATGAGCTAGCTAAACCATTGACATACTTTATTATTTTGTCAAGTGAATTTGACTTTGGGCATGTTCAAGATGTTGGGATCTTGCCTTCCATCTGGTATTTATAATTTTGATTAATTTTTTAGTGAACTGTGACAAATTTTTGATTGAAAATCAACTTCATAATTTTTAAAATGTGCGCAAATTATGGTCACCCCACATAGGCCTGTAAACTCACTGCCAAAACAAAAGCCAATAAAGGCAAAAAAAGGGGCAAAATTAAAAGCCCAAAACAGGTCCAAATTTATTGTCTTTAGGCCCTATCCGATATCTTATAAAGTCTCAAGCTATATTATATGACTTTCAAGTTTCAAATTGAGTCCCATCGCTTTATTTTTACCTGATGCGGACTCTACCATTCATTCCATTTCATTCATTTCTTTTCAGCTGTGTTTTTGGTTACCGATCACGCCGATGGCCCACCCACCCACAACCCCCAAGTTGGCCCATTTCTTCCCCAGAACTCCGGCGAAGTGAAATTGGAACGGGACCCACTTGACTATTTGCGACGGTCTTCAGTAGTCGATATTTTAACAACGTAGACATATTTTCAACAGAGATATCATAATTTCATGCCTTTTGTATATCCTCACCTTATTAAGGGCACGATTTCTCTCCTCTATGACCTCGAGGAGATTTAATCTGGTGTTTTCGTACATAGATTCGGCTCGATCACCTGCCATTTTTCGCTTGTCGTTGTCAAAGCAACTTTACTATCTTTCAACTCTAGCTGGCGCTAAACCCGATTTATTAAGGATTTCATTAAATTTGTAAAATTTTGAAAGAAATATTGAATAAAAATTGTAAAAGTATGTTCGAAAAGACCAATAAACTTCAAAGCAGCCGTTCAGTGAGTAAATCATTGACAATGATACTGATCAGTGAATATAACTAATGTTTAATAAGGACGACTTTTCCATTGTCATAATCAGTTATTTGAAGTTCCCGGTAGCGATTACCTTTTACAAAGTTTAAAAACATAAACTTGATTAAACTCTTGTCCGATACTGCTCAAACTTTCATCTGTTTGTCTCCTTATACCAAGTTTTGTTTTACCTGACAGCTAAGAAAGCACGAATGTCTGTAGGCAAGCAACCAGGGGACCAATGGCTTAAGGTCCTCTCTGGGGGACCTGCATGGTAATGAGGATAAATGCCTTACCAAAGGGCACTAGCGCACCATATGAGTATCGAACTCGGGACACCGGAATCCGAAACCCGCGCTCTACCGACTGAGCTATATATCGCGTCTCATCTTTCTTCACTTTTTAAAACAACTGAAGAGTTACGATACCCATTTATATGCACCGTGTGTATTATTGTTTATTTATTGAACTTACCCTATACTCGTGAAGGTAGATTTATGGCAGATAAGCGTATGAGACAAGCAAAATGGTTCTACAATAACCCGATTGTATAATTTCATTTGGTATTATTGTTATCTATTCATAGTTATGATATAGAATGACATCCATAATCTAGAACTTGGCTCCAGTATATTGAATGCGTTATGATTTGGGATGGTTTTCACCTTTTCAAGAAATCAAGAAAACACTACCACTATCGAATACAAGTATATAAGCCTTCTTCTTCTTGGTTTTGATGGCAACCAGTGTGAAATAAGTATTTTGCCACTTCGTAGCTCTATGATTTCTACCTTTTTAATCTATTTTAAATACAAAATATTCTTTAAAAAATTCCTGAGTTCAAGACCATTAATTTTGGTCTTTTTTGTCAAATCGCGTACACTTTTTAGATAATCATATGAAATACTTCCCTATAGGCAGGGGCCCTTAGAATTTACATTTTTTCCTACTTTAATTGTTCAAGTTTCCGATTTGTGCCGGCGTGTGTCTTTTTTTCTATGCCTTTCTAATAAACCATATCATTCCTTTTATTTTTTCTTTGATTTGCTCTACAAAGCCTGATGTCGGCCTAAACTCTGTTTCTTTCTCAGTTTTTTTTTTTAATTCCTTCTCGGGAGCGAATTATTTCTTGAGTTCTCTCAATCTATTTCCTTTTCACTTTTCTCCTTATCTTGTATTCTCCCTTCTTTCATTATGTTTTCTTTCATTTTTTTCATTCATTTATATGTATTACATTTTTATTCTAAGGGGTGGTAGGGCTTAATTGCCACGGATAGGGGATATACCCTGGACGCTTACTTTGCCCCCCTCCCCTCCCTTGCCCCTACTTTGCCACAGAGATGAAATCATCGTCAATCAATCGTCATTGAGCTATGGGATGCCAATCGTGGAACAATAATCAACGGCAAATATTTCAGAGATTCGGAGGCAAATACAACGTACTGCTCACAACTATTTTTAAAAACAAATGGATTCATGAACTGATATATATTTGCCTATGACATCGTATACTAATCTCTGGCATAATCTCTTTTAATTATTATTAAATAATAAATAAACTATTGCGCTATTCATGCTGTGTGAAAGGATTTCGAGCGCTTCATAGACGAAGATCCACAACTTTTGTTTTGTACGCTTTATTTATTATTTTGGGGATTAAAGAAGGCGTTTATACGATCCTGTAGCCAGATTCCAGTTAGAATATTGTACCTCTGGGTTCCGGTAGTGCTTCTGATTTTCAGAATTGTGTGGTTAATATATACTTTCGGTTCCGTAAATCGTAATACGGCACCCCCTTATCTACTCCAGTCCACGCAAGTCGCAACATCGGTGCCAACTTCGCGCACCTCTCGATAGTACAGTACCTACCTACCCCCTAACACAGCAGGCCGGTGGGCCGTGGGACGGAGCTCGGATTGCAGGAACTCCGTCGGCTGTCTCCAGTCCAGATACAGCCAAGGTAAGGAAGGCCTTGCTGGCATTATCTTACTAAATCGTGTGGTAGATTCCCGAAATCAGACATTTTTGAATTTCAGGAGAAACATAACAATGTTATTAACATGTAAATTGTAATAAAAAATTGGAAAGAGTTCCATAATATGCACCCCCCACAAAATAGCAAAACTTGTATTTTTAATTTCTAGACTCTAGTTTAAGTTTAAAGATTGTTGAGACTTCTGGTTCATTCACTTCAGATTTTCTATCATTTTTTTTTACTGTTAGCTTAGTTGGGATTCAAATTCACCTCGTATCTGCAGTGAAGACTTCCATATATGCTAGCGAAAAGCGTTGCTGATACTGGAACTTCGGAAGGGGTATTTTAACGATTATCAGCCGATAGTTTGATTACTTTTTTCTAGACTCACAGACCCTTTACTGATTAAATAAACTGATGTCTATGGACAATCACATGCCCTAGATCCTGCTCAAAATTTGACGGAATAAAGCCATATTTTAGAATGTATTTCCACTCCCCTATCAACTGGTCATTATATTAGATTCTGTCAAAACTCATTTTGAGATCGTTACCAAAACTGGAATTTATCTTTAAATAAAGATTAGACTGTAGTCATAATCATAAAGATGCAATTTATTATATTAAGAAACATGGGAAAGAGAAAATCTTGTAGTTCTTTGACTTAATGAAAAGCTACAGTTGAGAAATAAATGTAACTTAAGTAACTAAGTGTACTTGAGAAAATAATCTTGTAAGCATTTACACTGATGATACTCTCACTCATTCAATGAACAAGGTTATGATATACGCTCTATATAAAGTATGACTTATCGATTTATCTTGAATGTACTTATTAACTCTTTATTGTATTGATGTGCAGTATTTCATTCCTTTATTCTTGTTTGCAGATGATGACACATTAACAGCTATGGCATATCTTGTGAAACCTGTAAATTTTGTGAAAGCAAAGAATCGTAAACCCAGTACCGTCCAGGCAACGGGAGGAGGATTAGAGCAGCAAGACATACAAAGAAAGCAGGAAAATGCCGGAAGTCAAGCAAGGGAATTTTATGAGAGTGTTATTGCGGAACCTCCCCGAATTCAGCGGACAATATCTGATTGCAGTTTAGCGGAGGATGGGGATCAGCATGTTCAAAATAAATCTGGAATTGGGAAAACACTTGTAAAATATAGATCGTCCAAATCAAAGACAAAACTGCCTGATTCTACCAGTTCAAAATTTTCAGCACATAAACCAAAGGGTGATGGAGGTCTTCATCGGTTACTCAGACTTTGCCAAGAGGGTAATCTGAAGGAAATTAAGAGAACTCTCAAAGAATGTGATATCAATTTAGATTCTACAGATAATTTTGGTTGGAATGCATTGATGTGTGCAGCATATAGTGGCCATGTACCAGTGGTGGAATACCTCGGCCTGAAGTGTCCCAAAGGACTGCAACATCGGAATAAACAAGGACAGACTGTTTATGAGTTGGCTCAAAGAGCAGGGCATGATGATGTCTTGGAATTGCTTAACCAGATGGAGAGCGAAGGCAGTTCTGTTCATGAAACAAGGAACTATGAGGGAACTTCTACAAGCAAACAGCCTGTCTGGTGCGAGAAATGTGAATCTGACTTTAAGGATGAGTTAAAGATTCATCAGCACTCCACGGCTCACTTGTTCAGCTGTGGACATGGCCCTCGACCTACCCACTACCACCTCCCAGAATCCAATCGCGGCTTTCAGATGATGCTCCAGGATGGTTGGGACAAAGAGAAAGGACTAGGAAAGGAAGGTGAAGGACATAAATTTCCAGTTAAGACTATCTTGAAGAGAGATCGTCAAGGTTTAGGCTCATCAGACAGTAGTGTGAAGCCCAGGATTACTCATTTTAAGCCTTTTGATACCGATGCGGTGAAGAGACGAAGGAAAGAAAAGAAGGAAGACAAAAAGAAAGATGTTCCCCTTAAAGCTAATGATAAAACCAGATACCCGAAGAAGGACAGGCATAAGGCTATGGAAATTGACTTTCGTATGTCTTTTCATTCTCAACCTTAAGTAAAGTTATATATTAAAGTTTATTTCATGTCAGATTGTGACAACTGACAAACCTCCGGGCATTTGCAGTTTTGCATTAATAATATTCCTGAAGTAAATTATGTATCCCCTCAATGTAACTTCTTGTCATTTCCTTTTTTTATGACTCTAATGCAACTGTATATTACATTTAAGAGAAATAATGATGAAGACATTACTACAAAAATATCAAATTGTGTACGATCAGTCAAAGAGTGGTCTCAACTAAATGGTTTGAAACTCAACAATATCAAGACTGAATTTCTTCATGTTTCTTCTCGCTATAGAGTAAGTAACCCAATACTGACACTAGATCTCGATGGCACTCTTGTTCACGCAACCAAAACATGTAAAAACTTAGGGGTTACTTTTGACGATAAATTCACCTTTGAACATTTTGTTTCACAAAAATGTCGGTCAGCATCTTATGGACTGTATAAAATAGGCAAAATTTGCACCTTTTTGAATAAGACAACTACTGAGCGCCTAATTCATGCTTTTGTTATGTGCCATTTTGATTTTTGTAATAGCTTGCTTTTTGGTCTTCCGTCTCGTCAAATTCATAGATTACAGCTCGTTCAAAATTCAGCAGCGCGACTCGTAACATGAACCGATTTCCCCAGTCTTAAAAATCTTACATTGGCTACCTATCCAATTCCGCATACACTACAAAGTACTTCTATTCGCCTACCAATGTTTCCATCAGTCTGCTCCATTGTATCTCATTGAACTGTTAACACCATATAAACCTGACAGAATGCTACGTTCAAGTAAAAAGTCATTAGTTCAGGTCCCACATACTGTGACAAAGTCATATGGGGAAAGATCATTTTCACATGCAGCTGCTATTTTATGGAATAATCTGCCAGAATATCTTAGAAATATACAATACGAAAAGTTTAGAAATAGCTTGAAAACACACTTATTCACCATTTTGTAAACAATGTAAGAACCCGGTGTTCTCCCTTCATCTCCACTAATTTTGTAAAAAGCGCTTAGAGACATGCGACTTTGCTTATGTATTTTGCGCTATACAAAAAAACGTTTCATTATTATTATTATTAATAACTTTAAAAACTAGCTCTGTCTAGGTGATAGCATTTTCACTGTTCAATTGTCATTTTGGTGGGTGTAAAGGCCTCCTGAACTTCATGTACAATGAAATTCCTTTGGAAAGACAAATGTAAACTTATTGAACTTATTTCACAAATATTTAGAAAGAAAAATGCAGATCTTTAGGTATTGGAAAGGAGAACTGCATACAGAAGACATTGAGAGAATCATTAAAGAGGAAAAAATATGTCAAACTGATTTGTTTCTTTCATGATCAATGTACTTTTTTGTACTATTGATAAGATATGTAGTGTTTTCATAGCTGAAAAATAAAATCCTGAAACTGAATCCCAAAATGACCCCAAATTCAGTGTCATTTCATGGAATCTTCAAATTTTTGTTTTAAATAAATGTCAGACAATGATACAACAAGTCTGAAGTAGGCCTACATGTACATGCACCTTTGGGAATAGGGAGGAAATCAATAATGGCAGCACAACATGTTTGAGCTACAAAATGAGACAAATAATTACATGAATGTGACTACATTGTGTACATTTTAAATTATTTCACAATATTTCAATTTTTTCACAGTATCCTATGTAGTGCTGCAGCCGAACCGCCGAACCGAACGGAAGTTCGCCGAACTTGGCACTTCCGAACCGGACCGAACCGAACCGAACTCAAAGGCCTGGTTCGGAAGTTCGGTAAAAAAAAAAATGTTTGTATGCAATGCGTGAATGCGATGACTACATAGATTTAAGTATAAAATCAATAAAATATATATTGGTTAGTGATTGTGCACAAAGAGAATTCCACTCAATATATTTTTAAAATCCACTATGATAGCTCCCATCTTGTTTTTGATTGAACTGTTATCAACTTAAGAATATTTTATTAACATAAATATATTTTTTCTTGATAAAATGAGGGGGCATTTTGAAGCTAAACTCGGTATAAAAGTGTGGTGTAATTACGTATTGCCGTAATCGATCGTGATCGTAATCGGACCTAATCATTTTGTATTTAATAAAGAAAAGAACCAGACATAAATTCATTCCTCGTAAATGACAAAGTATGACAGTTTCGGTCTCGTGTTTGATTAAATTTTTATCATTTTCAATTTTTTTATAAACATGAATAGGCCTGGGAGTAAACATCGATTGATCGAATGGTTCGATTGGCATGCCGCCAATCACCAATCGATTAGCATGCCGCCAATCACCAATCGATTAGCAAAATTTACACTAATCGAATGTTCGGCAGATCCCGATTATGACGTTGGGATACCTCTAATACCCAAGTAATAAAAATAAAATGACAAGAAAACAATGATGACAGCTGTTTTTTACAGGTTTAAAAATGATGTTACCGAGGTAATGTTTCAAAATTATCAATGATTGTATCACATTCACAGTTACATACCAACATGATAGCGCTCCGAAAATGTTAATCCCACCCGACCTTGCCCTCATACACAAAATAAGTCATTGTGTGCGTGCACAATAATAAGTAAACACATAACCAGCTCACTTGAGCTGATTGGACCTTCGGATAGCCAATGAAACTTTGGGAAACAAAGAAGCGGAAGGCATGTGGTTCCCTTATCAGGAAAGGTCATGACTTCAGAAATGAATTGACCCCTCCCCCATCTGTGTGTGTGTGTGCGTGTGAGGGAAAGAGAGAGGGAAGGATAGGGGGTGGGAGCCGGAGAATTTCTTTCATGTTTCAGAACAATGCAACCTTTTTTATATCCCCCCTCAACCAATGAAAACTACATTCCAACACGCGCCCGCCTTCACCAGTACTTTCTCGACTAGTCTCCAAAAATAGACCCAGTTATACATGTAGGTTCAAATGATAAAAAAATCGTTATTTTGAAAGGTATTTCACATGAAATATTTTTTTTTAATACATGTGTAGCATCGTGGGCAGTGCCGCAAGTGGAGGCGGGGACATGGTGTGGGCAAGGGATGAAAATTTTCAAGTGAAATGCTCCACCTGGGCTCAGTCTCAAAGAATATACTTCATGAATGAGTTGTTTACGTCTTTGGACTCGGCGGGGCTGATTCATTTATATGCAGGGGTGTGGCACTTGGAGGGATGAATGCATAATACCAGGGTACCAGTATTAATTTAGGAAAGATTTTCATTGGGACAATAAACTGAAAGATTAAATCTCATTTCATGAAGTTTCTTTTGATATAAAAAAATCATGGAGAAGGGGGAAAAGGGCCTCATTTATGCTAAACATGTGACTTTGATGGAGATTTCTTCATGGGGGGGGGGAGGGGTCACCATAAAGTAGGACAACTATTGTGACTTAAAAAACGTAATTCCCGACGAACAATCGAATCATTCAATTATTTTTCCAGGAAATAATCGAATGGTAATAATGACAATCGTCCCAGGCCTAAACATGAATATATTTTTTCCTTATAAAATGTGGGGACATTTTAAGCTTAACTCAGTTAAAAAGTGTAGTTGAATTACGTATTGCTGTAATCGGATGTACATTTAATTGAAAAGACATAAATTAATTCCTTGTGACTGACAAAGTAATGGTAAAGTATATTCCACCTTCTGAAATTTCCATATTAATATAAAAGATAAATAAATAAGAGATGAAGGAATGAGGGTGAAAAAAACAAAAAAGATAAAAATTCAAACCAAATCAACGCATGTTCCCTGATCGATGTTCCGGAAATGGTTGGTAAGGAAAGTTGAAACAGGAAGTCCAAACAACCTGCTCTCGGTCGCTATTATACAGGTAAAATTCGTATTCCAAACTTGAAACGTTTTTCCATTGTCAATATTTTCTTAAAAGTGGTTAAATCTGGCCAATTACTGAGAATGAAATGATAAATTATCAGTTCCGTCTTAGTTCTGACGATCAACGCCGAGTGATTTCACAACACTAAAATATGCAGTACAGTCCCATGTACTCATTTTCGTGTTAGAAATATGTTTGAAGTCACGTAGCGTCGATCTTTCTGGACCAAGAATGGACTGATATTTATCTTTTTAAAGTAATTCATTGACCAGATTTTACCACTTTTCAGAAAATAGGGACTTTCTAAAACACTCGTATTCTTTGGAATGTGAATTTTACCGGTATAATAACAGTTGAGTGGAGGTTGTTTGTCTACTATTTCGACATTCCCGATCAACACTTTCCAATTTGAGAAGCTGCGTTGGCAATGACATCGTAATCGATCATGATCATAGCTACATGAAATAATCGTGAAAAAAGTATTCTGATCTTTGTAATTCTGTTTCTGTCCTGATTCTCTCGTTATCAATATTTTTTTCTTTTGATTTTTTTTATTTTCATTTTAAAAATGAAAGTAGAAATGACTTTATTTTTTGTTAATTAAAACAAAAGAAAGTTCAACAATTATCTTAACTATTCTTTTTAGAAACAAAATTTATTATTAATACATGACGAGATTACTTGTTTGTAGGTCGGCGGTCTTTATTTTTTATGTGTTAAATTTAATTTGGCATTTATTGCCGAACCCCGAACCGAACCAAAGTTCGGAAAAAAATTGCCGAACCCTGCCGAACCGAACCGAACCCGAACATGCCGCCTGACTTGTAATTCTTGCAATTGAAAAAAAAATATTTACATCGTATAAAAATGTATTATCAAATATGGATGTTTTAATGTAAAAAAAAACAAAAACTTTTTCATTATTTCCATTTTTTTTGCTTTTCCTTCATCACTATCATCTCCATTTCCACCATGGTCTTCATCTTCATTTCTTCTTTCTTTCTAATTTCTCCTTTTTTTTTTTGTTGAGGGAGGATTCTAGTTATATAATGCATTGAAGTACCGGTATCTCCTTTTCTTTCATGATAAAATTTTTATAAGATATGTATTGGATACACTTAGATTTGAGTCAAATCTCAAGGAAGCAACAGAAATATGTTGACATTCAAGAGGTGAACAATATCTCTTTTAATCCTAGACTAAATGAATGTTTTTTTTTCTATTATAGGGCAATTCCATAAAGTATGTATGTTCGACCCCCTATTTTCTGTCTCTTATTTCTTGTTCTTTTGACAGTCTGTAATGCTCTCAAATGACCATTACTTTGTCAGTTTATGAAGTGAAGTAAAACTTGAAAAACATGGGAGTCTGACGTACAAAAAGGTTGACTGTTATATAGAATTGCCTTATTAATATTTACTGTGTTTTAATATATGTTTATTAATTAGTAACTCTCAGTTCCTCTTTGGAATAAAGCACTGAAAATAATTGCCTTATAAATAGAAGAGATGAGAAATTTCTGATTTTAAAAAAATCTCAACAGCTAAACACCAGGAAAGATGTCAAATTGAACTCTGCTAGCAATATTAATATGTTTCCTATTGAATTTCCGTTTTTTTAATATATTATAAATGTGCAGAAAATAGACATTCGACTAAGGTTTTAGTCCACAAGGAGGTAAATCCATGGAAATTGAAAACAAGAAAAATTCTTATTGATTGCTAGATTTGAAGAACGTGATAGCCTTATCATATATGATAAGAGAAAGGGATAATTAAAAAAAAACATTTAGTAATAACGTTATATCTACTTATTTGTAGATTTTGCTCCTTCTGAGATAATAATACTTGATGTAGTGATTTTGCCTTTTTGTTAGTAGGTTTGAACAAATAACTGATGGTTGATTGGTTGATTGATTTATGGATTAATTGATGATTTCACTGATTGAGCAGCATATTGATTGATTAAATGATTGGCTGAGTGACTAGTGGTGGACGGAGTGTTTAATTCATTAGGTAATTTATTGAGTGATTGGTTAAAACTAATTGAGTGATTTATTCATAGATCAATTTACAGAGAAAATTACTGATTATTTGATTGGTTGCAAACTTGTCAATGATTGACTTGTTGGATATGTGATTGATAGGTATTTATTTACTATTTGATCAGCTGATTAAATGAATGATTGATCAAGTGATTGATTGAGTTGTTTATAGATTGATAGACTGGTTTGGCTTACATATTCGACTCTGTCTACCGATTTACTACTTGATTGGTTGATCGATGAACTGATACTTTACTGTCATATTGTCTACTGATTTGTATTTGATACTAATGTGCTTTCCTTGATAAAATTGCACGGAGAGAAGTTACTTGCTTTTTCATTCAATAATCCCCAACTCAATTTCTTGTTTAAAAAAAATTAAGGTCGTACCTACTAGTATGGGAATAAACCACTGCCAAAATGCAGTGGTGGCACCGGGGGGGGGGGAGGGTTGGGCATGTTGGCATTCGTCCCCCTCCCCGTTGCCTCCAGAAAATTTTGAAAATTGAAAATATTGCGCCTCTGCATCTACCCTAAATTTTTTTTAGCCCCCCCCCCCCCCATCATGCGTATTACCATTTTCACGGTATTCCATTGACCAGTCCTCCCATTTCAGCATGGACCTTAAAAGCGGGGGTGCTGCGTGTATTATTTTCCATAGGCAGCACCCCACAAAATCAGATTCCCCCTGTATTTTTTTGAAAATATGTTATAATGTACATGATTATCACATCCGACAATCACAAATCATTTACTACTGTCTTTTTCATATTCCCATAATCAGACGTGGTCGCTCTCGATACGTGATGGTGATAACCATACACACTACTCGATAGCAGAGAGGGACATGGGTGTGACAGGGGGTGTGGTTTGGACTTGCAACTTCCAGGTTTTATGTCGAGTTTATGTCAAGTTTGCGCGCGCCCGACCGCCCGTGTTTTGTATAAACAATTACAAGTCAGAAATTATTTCAGTCTTTTTCGCCCTGCCCCACGGCCCTGGGAAACGGGGGTGCTGCGTGTGTTATTTTCCATAGGCAGCATCTCCTGGAAATCTGGTAGGTATGATAAATGACAGAAATGTAATGAAAATGAACGAAGTTTTGTAGACCCCCCCCACTTCAGAATTTTTCCGACACAATACTTGAAATAGTGTTTAAATCCACCATTTTCAGATCGGAATATCAAATATTTTCTGCTCGCGCTTCGCTCTCGCATTATTGATTTTTTATAATAAATGTATTTACAATGCCTAGATACTAGGTCTAAATCTAAACACCCGCACGCATATTATTCAGATACGCAGCTTGTTTTGGGGTACTCCGGGCTGAAAATATTTATATAAAATACATTTTATCAAAATAAACAATTTTATCAAGATCTGATAACAAATAGTTAAATGGCAAAAAGAAGCTGCTGAAAACTGCTTATCTAAAAAAAAGAGCCAATGGAGTACATTAGTCAAAAGGGGCCTAAGCTTTCGACCCTAGCAGAATCTTCGTCGGAGGCAAGATTCTGCTAGGATCGAAAGCTTATGCCCCTTTTGACTCTCTAACAAATAGTTTAGTTTAATTTTAAAGTTTGGCAATATTTTGTGAAAACGGTGATATGGACTTGCATGTCGTCATGAATATTTAATAGGTGGGTTGATGATGTCACATTCCCACTATCATTTTCTTATGTTATTACATGGAATCGAAATGGTGTCATATTTGCATACCAGTGTGAATGATAAATTATGTCTCCCTTATGATGAAATAAGTTGCAGCAAAGAATATCTAATGGACTAAATCAGTTGTCAATTCAATTGTTTTGGTTCTTGAATAAACCTAGTTTTATATAATAACATACAAAATAACAAGTGGGGATATAACATCAGTTTGCTCATTAAACATTTAAATATCAATGAAGACATGCCTAAAATTGTTTCACCGGAATAATGATAATTTTTAAAATGCAATAACTTAGATATTAAGAGTCTGATTTTTATCAAATCTTCATTCTTTTGTTCTCCTGATTTTTTCTTTATCTGTTCATATTACATTTCGTCTGGGGTACGTACATCTCTAAACGTGCTTAAATCATAAAGTCTCAGATAATAATATCAAAAAATAATTCTGCTCGCGCTTCGCGCTCACATTATTAATGTAGAGATCCAATTACCTATCTTCTTGATTTACAAAACATGAATAGATTGTCCCGTTTTTAGGTCTGAAATCTCATTTGTATGATTTTTTATTATTTTTCATTATTTTCTATTTTTCTCATTTTTTAATTTTTTTATTATTATTTTTTTATCTCATTTATATATATATATATATATATATTCCCATGATAATCATTGAGCGAATAAGGCTATATTAAATTCACCCCCATTTCATCAACTATTTTTTTCTTATCTCCCTCTTTTCCAAAGGTCCCTCCCCCGTCGATAACTTACACAGGGGGGGGGGGGGTAACTACGCATTTGTAGGACGGTTTGTTTTGATGATACTGCGGTGGGCCTAAAATTTACACTATTGACTGTTAACCTTGATCTTATCCCAAGACTCTCTTTCTTCTGCTCCATTCTTGTTAGGTCGTACATCTGTATTAGCTTGTGTATTATCTGCTCCGGCTTGAAGTGGCTGCTCTTCAAAAGTGGATGTATGTTGTTGATTCATTAAAGGAGGCCGAGGACTGATGTATCTATTGCAAATCCGCCCATTTCGAATAGTGGTGACTTTCAACCGTGGTTGCTTGTACTTGGGCATCTGAAATACCAAAGACAGAAAAGCGCACATATATACTTCAAATGATTTTGGTGGCCCTAACAAGTGGGGATATAACATCATCAGTTTGCTCATTATATATCAATGAAGACATGCCTAAAACTGTTTCACCGGAATAATGATAATTTTTAAAATGCAATAACTTAGATATTAAGTGTCTGATTTTGATCAAATCTTCATTCTTTTGTTCGCCTGATTTTTCTTCATCTGTTCATATTACATTTCGTCTGGGGTACGTACATCTCTAAACGTGCATGCTTAAATCATAAAGTCTCAGATAAGAATATCAAAAAATTTCTGCTCGCGCTTCGCGCTCACATTATTAATGTAGAGATCCAATTACCTATCATTTTCTTGATTTACAAAACATGAATAGATTGTCCCGTTTTTAGGTCTGAAATCTCATTTTTATTAAAGTATATATATATATTCCCATGATAATCATTTAGCGAATAAGGCTATATTAAATTCACCCCCATTTCATCACCTATTTTTTTCTTATCTCCCTCTTTTCCAAAGGTCCCTCCCTCGTCGATAACTTACACAGGGGGGGGGGGGACTATGCTACGCATTTGTAGGACGGTTTGTTTTGATGATACCGGTGGGCCTAAAATTTACACTATTGACTGTTAACCTTGATCTTATCCCAAGACTCTCTTTCTTCTGCTCCATTCTTGTTAGGTCGTACATCTGTATTAGCTTGTGTATTATCTGCTCCGGCTTGAAGTGGCTGCTCTTCAAAAGTGGATGTATGTTGTTGATTCATTAAAGGAGGCCGAGCACTGATGTATCTCTTGCAAATCCGCCCATTTCGAATAGTGGTGATTTTCAACCGCGGTTGCTTGTACTTGGGCATCTGAAATGCCAAAGACAGAAAAGCGCACATACTTCAAATGATTTTGGTGGCCCTATAACTGCATCATAAGTGAACCTTGGTACTAGCACTCATCCTATTTACAAGTTTATGATATTTTTGGTCTCCATATGGCCTGTATTCTGAAGACAGGATTAACCTTACCCACGGTCTAACTTTTTGCTAATTATAGAGGGCAAAAACGTGAAAATGCTGTTTATATTGCACCTCTCTTACGTTTTAAATTTTGTTTGTTGTTGCTTTTATAATGAAAAAAGAATACTTTAGAATACTTCTGTATCTTTCTCAGACAATTATTATAAACAATTTGAGTGCCAAATAAGTTAATAAATTAGATGTGTAGGGGAAGGCGGGGTAAGTTGAGCATAGGGGCAAACGGTTGAGCCACCATCCCCAGGCCAATAATGAATGAGTCAGGCATTGTTGTTGTGTCATGCGTGGATTGACCCATTACATAGACCATCACCGTGTTTTCAACTTTGAAACAAAAAGTACTTTTTAGAGGGAAAAATATAAATTTCAGCCAAAAAAAGTAAATAAGGATGTGAAATAGATCAGTGCTTTTTATCCGCAGACATCTTTAAATATAGTAAAGAAATAAAAACAATATTGTTAGACCAGGTATGGAATCTCATTCTTGTCATAGTCTTTTACATGATGGATGCATAAGAAATGTGTGGATGTGAAAATACTGCATCAAGTTCGAATTGGGGTAATTTGTGCCAGTCAACATGGGACAAGTTGAGCCATGGTAATTCTTATGGTATAATAAAAAAAACCTTAAAAAGCCATTGATATGTAGGCAGAAAGGAGCAAATTTACATGACAGTTTTTTTTTTACTTTTAGAAGATGTTATTTATAGAGAATTAGGTGAAGACTTTAAAAATGACATGCTGATTCTTCCCACATACATTTTGTACATAGTTTTTGTGGCTCAACTTACCCCAGAATGTGGCACAACTTACCGCACAGATGGGGCAAGTTGAGCCATCTGACATCCTTTTTTTTTAAAGGTCACAATGACTTTCAGTGTGGGGGTAGAAAGTTATATACATGTATATAGGTGAAAAATATTTCCCAAGAATCAAATTCAATTATTAGTCACATCAATTCCAACATGCAAAAAGTGTCGCGGCTTTATACCCCGCCTTCCCCGACTGTTATGGATTTATGCCCCAATTGGCTCATCACATAGTTAAACAACGACTTTAAAGGGATGATCCAGGTTGCAGATATTTATATCTCAATAAATAAAGTAAAATTGGCATAGTATTCATGCTGAAATTTTGATCAAAATCTGATAATCAATAACGAAGTTTTAGAGTTTTAAGTTTTTTTTTTATAAAGTACTAGGTATATGTTGTGTCATGAATATTCATGAGGTGGGCTGAGGAAACCTTGTACTATATTTTAATGCAGGTTTATTCAAAAAGTTTCTAGCAAGAACTAAAACAATTGGATTGAGAATGTGCATTTGTTATTTATTGCTGAAACATATTTCATCATTATCGAAACACACAATTTAAAAATATTTAAGGAAATTAAAGAATTATGTTTTCATGTTTAAACATCAGCACAATAAAGACATAGAATAGTTTCACCAACATTTGTAATTAAATTCTGATGAATTTTTCAGCATTTTGCTCTGTGAATTTTACTCTATATAAAAGCTTCAGCCCGGAGTATCCCTTTGAACCAGAGTATAGAATACGGGCCAATGTTTGGTGAAAACAAGATTGTCAATGTTTGCCATATTTCTCTTATTCTGTGGGATAAAAATGCTTAGCTCTAAAGTAAATTGATTTCTGGATACGCTTCACCATCTTTAATGCTAGCTGTTCCTTCCTCCCCCTTTCTTTACTTCTCTTCTTCTCCCCAGTCCTGTTTTTCTTCTCCTTTTTTTTTGGGGGGGGGGGGGGGTGGGGGCAAGGCCTTTCCAACCCCTGATCTGTTTTCTATCTTTAGTTTTATTCTTTAATTGTCTCTTTTTTGGCGGGGGACTAAGGCCTCCCCACCCCCCTCCATTTCTCTATCTATAATGTTCCGTCCCCCTTCAAAGTTTTAAAGTTCACCCTTCTCTATTTCCCGGCCGGCCCCGTTTCTGTAGGTCTCTCAATTTTTTTTTTTTTGGGGGGGGGCGGGGGGCAAGGCCCTTCGAGCCCTTGATCTGTTCTCTATTTTATTTCTGTTCTTATCCCCCTAGTTCCCGCTCCTTCAATTTCCTTAATTATTCTGCTTCGGCCTTTCCCTCCCAACGTGGGTAACGCAAATCACCATCAGAGCATGTAGCTTGCAGTACCATGTACCCCAGGCAATCACAAAGTTTAGTCAGTTCGTTAGACCCCCATATCAGGTTTAGGCACAACCCATCAAAACATAATTCCACCCCCCCCCCCCGTACGTATCCCCAAACATGCCGAAAGTCTAACCTTAGCTTTATTGTTAAGCTCCGCATAGTATAAAGGAACCACAAGGAACGGGAACGGACCCCAAAGTAATACTTACAGTTCAGTTCTCAAATAAAAGTACCACTGGCAGACAATGTAGGCCTACTTGCAAGAAAACTAGCAAACTTGTTCGTGTTGGTCTTGGACGAAATCAACGCATGTACTTGGGTTCCGTGAAATGGCGATGTTTACGAAAATGGCGATGTGCAACATGCCACTGGCGGGTATTTCAATAAAATTAATGGTGCCCAATATTTTATGTTCAATGAAAGTGTGATGCTATAAGAGATGTGGGACAATACTTTCCCATTCAGATTGTGATGTTTAGTAACTGTTTTGATTCAGAGAACCGGCCCTCTTCCGACCACATGAATTCTACTTTCATTGTATGATTCTTCAAATAACATTGTCGAAATCTAGTAAATACAATGTTAATTGAAACTGCAAAATGTACATCCGAGTATACCATTGAAGAATAAGTAAGATAATTTAGAGGCAACTTTTGAGTATGTTTGAGAGACAAATTGGCAATAATCTGATCATTTCGCCACGTGGAATACGACGCCCAGTGTTCAATGGCATTGTGATGCTATAACAGATATATGATAATACTTTCAAATTCGGATTGAGATGTTTTCCACTACATGATATATATCGGTTTTTCATTCAGAATAGCCTCTTCCGACCACCTATATATTCTCATTTCATTGCATGATTCTTCAAATAACATTGTCAAACTCTAGTAAATACAATGTTAATTGAAACTGCAAAATGTACATCCGAGTATACCATTGAAGAATAAGTAAGATAATTTAGAGGCAACTTTTGAGTATGATTGAGAGACAAATTGGCAGTAATTTGATCATTTCGCCACGTGGAGTATACGGCGCCCAGTGTTCCAATGGCATTGTGATGCTATAACCATAGAGCTATTAACATGCTATAACAGATATAATAATACTTTCAAATTCGGATTGTGATGTTTTCCACTATATGATATATCGGTTTTCATTCAGAATAGCCTCTTCCGACCACCTAAGTCCTTTCATTTGATTCCTCAAATAACATTGACGAACTCTATAAAAGAGTTAAATATAATCACAATATTAAGTTACTTGTAACAGCAAACTATACATCCGACACCATTTGAAGAAATTTCGAGCAACTGTTCAGTATGCATGAGAAACAAATTGGCACTAATTAATATGGACATGTCAACACGAATGATAATATGTCCAATGTCATGGGCAGTGTTATTTCATACATATGACATGTGTGATACTCTCTTCATATTTACATTGAGATTTTTTTCTCATATATCTCAATGCAGTATTGTCGACCTGTGCCATGTAAATGTCATGTGATATGAATTTCCGAAAAAAAAAGTTCTTTTCTCAAGTGATGCCGAAGTGATGCTGTGCTTTGGACATATCATCAGAATACGTTACATACCTTATTTTATGAGTATCTACCCCATGCTCCATTAAAAACAAATGAAGTTTATTGAATTTATTTCACTGTATGGAGTTGATCGCATATGACGTACGTCACGAATAAAAAACTTAGCCCTCTCATATACTTCACACACCAACTTTTACTTAACAAAATAGTATTATTATTAATAACGAAATGAATCAAAACAGGAAATGCAAGAACAATGAGAAAATTAATTAGGAGTATGTTAAAACAAACTCCAAACCTATCAGAATGTAACTACATATAAATAATGATACAAAGTAATCTTAATTATTCAAGTCATTGTAAATGATTGAGGAGGGTACTTATTCGAAAATATTTTTGCTTATATATAATTCCTCTTGAACGAGGTGAGGGTTTAGTGATTTCGTATAATTCTGAGAAAGAGAATTCCATGATTTGCTCCAGAATATTTAAAAAAAATTGCTTGAAAAGTTAGGTATATTGGGTTTGAGCTTGACTACATTTAAGGAGTCGACATTATTGATTGATTTTATTTCTGCATTCAAATCAGAGATATCTATGCAAGATAACATAAAGAAACTAAAAATACTCCTAGTTTAGGCATTGAAATTAAATGTTAACATAATTTTTCATTAAAAAAAGTTGATTACTGAATTTAAGGAATGCAGGAGACCGCCATCATGAGCGATTAAAGGGGTACTCCGGGATGAAAAAATATGATTGTAACAGATGAAGTAAAATCAGACAAACAAAGCAGTGAAAATTTCATCAAAATCGGAAAAGGAATAACAAAGTTATGAAATTTTAAAGCTTTGCATAATATCGCTGAAAGTTATATGCATGTCTTCATGAATATTGGATGAGCAAGCTAGTGATATCATATCAAAGTTTGTCCACCAAGAATGAAAAAAATTGGATTGACAACTGATCTAATGCATAATATATTCATTGCTGCAACTTATTTTGTCACAAGGGAGACATAATTATGTATACATGTATGATGAAAAAAAAGATATGAAATAATTATGATTTCATGTAATAACTCAAGAAAGGGGAAAGTGGGGACATGACATTATCAACCCACCTAATGAATATTCATGACGGTGTGTAAATAACTGTTTTCACAAAATATTGCTAAACTTTAAAATTCCATAACTTTGTTGTCATCCGATTTCGATGAATATTTCGGCGATTTGCTTGGGAGATTTTACTCTACTTATTTAGCTATAAATATTTCCAACCCAAAGAATACATTTAAGCTTGATAATGATGGTGGCCTCGTATTTAAACCATGTCTGTCATAAAACATTTCTATTTCAATCTTTACCCCGTCCCACTTGAAATAATTTTCCAATGTTTATATCACAGGCCAATGCCTCCACCTCACTTGCCTAGTTAACGCTAATAACATAAATAGTGTCAGGAGTTAACAGGACACGAGTTCAATTATGAAAATATTTGAGGAAGTTTGTATTTTAGAAATACTTGGGTGACGTGTGACATTATTTTGGGGCCATGGAAAATAATCAAAGAAGAGTCACACGGGCGGTCACTTTATTGGGGTCATATAGGAAATTTGCAATCTTTAAAGTTTTATTTTCATTATTAAGTTCGCTGTTAAAAAATATATATCTGTATTTTTACAGAAAATGCTGTTTATTTCTTTTCCTAGAAATATTTAACTGAGAGAAACAAAATATTCATTAGTCAGGACACATTTTATCTGTTTTAAATAAATATGTAGGGCTACTCTATGAAAACTCTGATTTTATTATTGCTTTCTAATTCATGGGGGGGACTGCAGTACTGTAAAAAGAAAATACACACATTTCATGGTGACTCTGTTACTATCAATTTTGCTGCAAAAATATAGATTTTTGTTACAGTATAAATAAAGTAGTCAAGAATAGTTAAATAAAAATGTTGTTTATTAAAGCTCATAGCTTTTAAAACCATTGAAACACACAAGTGCACATTCAATTTTTTGTCTCACCTGCGAAGCAGAGTGAGACTATAGGCGCCGCTTTTCCGACGGCGACGGCGGCGTCAACATCAAATCTTAACCTGAGGTTAAGTTTTTGAAATGATGTCATAACTTAGAAAGTATATGGACCTAGTTAATAAAACTTGGCCATAAGGTTAATCAAGTATTACTGAACATCCTATTAGAGTTTCATGTCACATGACCAAGGTCAAAGGTCATTTAGGGTCAATGAACTTAGACCATGTTGGAGGAATCAACATCGAAATCTTAACCTGAGGTTAAGTCTTTGAAATGTCATCATAACTTAGAAAATATATGGACCTAGTTCATGAAACTTGAACATAATAGTAATCAAGCATCACTGAACATTTTGTGCAAGTTTCAGGTCACATGATCAAGGTCAAAGGTCATTTAGGGTCAATGAACTTTGGCCGAATTGGGGATATCTGTTGAATTCCCATCATAACTTTGAAAGTTTATGGATCTGATTCATGAAACTTGGACATAATAGTAATCAAGCATCACTGAACATTTTGTGCAAGTTTCAGGTCTCATGATTAAGGTCAAAGGTCATTTAGGGTCAATGAACTTTGGCCGAATCGGGGGTATCTGTTGAATTACCATCATAACTTTGAAAGTTTATGGATCTGATTCATGAAACTTGTACATAAGAGTAATCAAGTATCACTGAACATCCTGTTCGAGTTTCAGTTCACGTGATCAAGGTCAAAGGTCATGAAAGGTCAATGAACTTTGGCCATGTTGGGGTTTTTTGTTGAATAACCATCATATCTCTGTAAGTTTATTGGTCTAGTTCATAAAAAGTGGACATAAGAGTAACCATGTATCACTGAACATCTTGTGCGAGTTAGAGTAGTATTCAAAGTCAGCACTGCTGCTATATTGAACCGCGTGATGCAGGTGAGACGGCCAGAGGCATTCCACTTGTTTTTTATTGTTTCCCCGTTTCACAGTTGTACGTATGATAAACATAACATTACAAGGTAGAAAATACGGAAAGACATAACATAATTATAGATTTAAGGAACACAAATTCAATAAATAATATTGCCTCAGATAACATCTGTATTCAAAAGTAAAACAATAAACAGCAAACATCAAGAAAGCTGGCCAGCTCATCCCTTAAACAAAAACCACATGAAATATCTCAGCAGTCTCTTCGACACATCACAAACAGTCTCAATTCTCCTTGATGTGGGCCATCCCCTCTGCAAGTACATCGGCAGTCTCTTGAGCTGAGGTGGTGATTGGTATGGGTGGAGTGTTCACCTCCTGCCTCTGGGCGTCCTGGAGAATCACCCCCTCGCTGACGGTGCTCATGTTGGTGTGTTGAATGGAGGAACAGTTCGGCATGCTTGACGTCATTAGTCTTTCGGTGGAGCTCCTTGGAGTGGATGATGTCTGGCTGACTGTGGGTCTCTGGACGTGCTGAGGCTGATGGTTAGGCTGAGACTGTTTCTGGAAGTCGAGAGGCTGCTGGAAGCCATGATGCAGAGACCGAGGCTGGAAATAATGTGGCTGCTGCTGCTGGTAGAAGGTGACTGTGGGTGAAAATGCTGATCCTGGATGTGGAGGAGCTGGAGGAAGGGGGTGGGAGATGGATCGCTGCATCTCGTGGAGGATGGCCGTCATTCTCTCCACTGTGAGCTGGTACTGGGTCTCAGGTAGTCGTAGGAGAGAGTGGGACATGTAAGTGATGAAGGGCTGCCTTGCATGGCTGATCTCCTGGGCTTGGACCAGTCTTTCCATGAGGGTGTTGGTGGCCTTCATAAAATCCCTCATCTCCAGCATCGCAGGGGAGTCTTCAGGCTCGGCTCTGCGTTCCTCGACATCCTGGGAAGGCTGGTGAGAGGTGCTGGCCGATGCCGAGGGCTGGGCTGCTGGAGGCAGGCTGGTTTCAGATTCCTGTGTGAGGGGTATGCTTCTAAGTGGCTGACCTTTCCTGGGCTTCACCTCCTTGCATAGGAAGGCGCAGTTCATCTTGATGAACAGTTCTCTGTCTGTCAAGTTCGCTACAGCCTGGCCAGACTTCTTGGAGAGAAGCTTAGTGTAGAGGTCCCGGACTGACTTCCACCATGTCCTGAGAGCTTCAGCTCCCTCCTCAATGTCCAGCTCTCTTGCCTTCCTGGTCCAAAGCTCCATCTTCTTTTTTGTATCCTTGTAGTCGGTGGCCCCCTTCCTCCACAAAAGTTCGTGCTCCCTGACCCACTCGAAGAGTTGCTCCTGAGTGTCATTGTCGAGTAGGAGGGCCTTGCGGCGAGACTTCTTGTGAGGCTGTTGTTGTTCATCGTCCCTCTCCAAGTGTGGGTGCTGAGAGTCAGAGCCTGAAAAATATAACAATAAAAAATATTTAAAATAATAAATGTATAAACACGATAAATGAGACATATATTACTTAGAACAATTTTTTTATTAATCTTTCATTGTATTCATCACATTATATTATAATTACCTTCAGCAGCAGCATGGCCCTCCTCATGTTGGTCATCACCAGGGAGTAGCACCTCATCGTCCGGCTGGTCCTGTGTCAGGGCCTCCTCGAGTTCGTCATCAGGGTCTGCAAAATATAACAAAGGAATAATAAATGAGGAATGTCAACTTGAAAGAAAGATTATGGTTATTTTTATTATTGTTATTATTATTGTTAAAAATTTCATGGGTGATTACCTTCGTCAGCAGCTGACCCTGCCTGGGATGGGGTAGAATTGACTGTGTCTGTGGTAGCAGTGACTGTGGCTTTGGTAGCAGTGGCTGTGGCTATGTTAGCAGTGGCTTCTGGTGTGGTCTGACTGGTCTCTGCAAAAAAAAGATAACAATGGCATAATAAATTTGAAATGTTGAAGGAAAATACAAACAGTATTTTTTCACAAATTTCTTGACACAACCAGTTGGCCATATATATTTACCTGATTGGTTCAGCTGCCTGCTTAGTAAAGATCTTTTTGAAGGCTACTGCCTTTATTTCTCCAGCCTTCCTCTTCCTTTGTGCACGTGGCATGATGAACTTCAAGTATATAGAAATTGACTTCAATCAAAAATCTATCAGAACGTCTCGAACCGATCTCTTGAGCTCTGTATAGTTAAAAGCAGTATGCCGCATAACCAATTTTACACTATGGACATGACGAACAAAGAAGCAGTAAATCTATTCAGCTAGTCATTATACCCTTCACAATTGCACTACTTAAAAAAAAAAACATCCATTCATTGTTAATAATAGCAATGAAGGGATGTACTTTTGTCTACCAGAGTAATTGTGGCGAGTACAATGAGTAGCTGCATAAATAGTACACTCTCTTTGTCATCATGACCATAGTGTTATACCCTGTCGAGCCGATGCCCGCATGCGCAGAACTCCACTCTATCAACGCTCGAGTCACCGCTAAACCAACGCTCGCCACCGTTAAACCAACGCTACGCTGGCTTCAGCGGTGCACCGCTAAGGCAACGCCCAGGTTTTCAATTTTTTCCCCAAATTTTGTGAGCGAGCATTGTCGAAATTCTAGATCGCTATCTATCATCACTACGTGCAATTCAGTGCAAAAGGTCATCGCCACATAATACCCTCCTCCGCGCATACAGTCGAAAGATTGATAAACAAATACTGACAACAGATTACCCTGGAAATAACAAAGGTATGAAATTAAGATATATTCCCTATTTCTAAATATTTGGGGGAATTTGTCCAAATTTTTTAATTATGCCGGGTTGAATACTAGTGCCCATACGGTATTATTTATGCAGCTACTCATTGCACTCGCCACAATTACTCTGGTAGACAAAAGTACACCCCTTCATGGCTATTACCAGTATGAACGCATCGTTCCAGCAATCCTGTGTCCGTACGAAAAACGCTTACAACTGCTCCACAAAAGTTTGTGAACCGCTTAATCACCGGGCGGGCAACGCTGGTGAAGCAGCGCTGGTCCAGCGTTCAAGATTTCTGCATTGGCCTAGCGGACCCAAGCATTCACGAACTTTCGTCTAGTGGTGCCAAACTTAGACTGGGCGTTGTTAGAGCGGTAGTCATCTTTGCAGGAGCGGAAAATTGCCCGCTCCTCACCGCTCGCAATATTTTGAGCAGCTCAAAACTTTCGGAACAGTAGGAGGGACCATCAGCGTTGCCTTAACGGAGGCCAACTTTGGTTAAACGGTGGTGAACGGTAGCGAGCGGTGATAATTTTTTCTCTCCGCTCCAACAACGCTCGGGCAGTGTGACCAGGCCTTTAAGTCTACCGGTAATTAAATTAAACTTCAGTCCCCCATTCATACACAGTCAGTGTCACACTCGGCACTCGCACCATCATTCATCATTTGTCAGGTCTGACCACACGCAAGTGTCAGAGCTACCAAGTCTCATGCATTATGCGTGAGACTCGAGCATTTTGGACTCCTGTTCATCCCCTTAAATCTCTGTCTCACGCAACTATCACAGCCTATCCCCATATACATTGTACACAATGTCTGTGATCTCACTCAGATTCACAGAAAATCTCACGCATAGCTGGTCTTTGCACTTGGCATCTCTGAAGTGTAACTTAGAGTTAGACCAAAAGCTTCATTCTCTGTATTTTGGTTGTTCCGCTGAACTGCGTAGGCTCACTCACATGGTGAATGGGGATTACAGTAAAATGTCACAAATTGTTGAATAAATCCCCAGAAACGACGGTTATTCCTGTCTAATGAGTAATGCAAGAGTACCTCGGAAGTTCATGCAGGCTCACTCCACTTCACTACCGCTACACTATACGCTTCACCTACCCGAGTAGGTGTAACCCAGGGAGCGCCGGGCCGCGACGCCGGGCCGCGGCCCGGCGCTCCCTGGGTTAGGGTAGGTGAAGCAGGCGTAGTGTACCGGTAGCGGTAGTGAAGTGGGGTAGAGCCTGCACGAACTTCGCCCGAGGTAATGCAAGTGCAAATCTGGACTACACGGTCGACCTAATACAGTTTAAACTCACCCTTGAAAGTGTGTGTTAACTCCTCCATCCCCCATTCCAGCAGCCTTTGCTTCACGAAATCATCCATCGAAAATCCAGATATGTATGAGATAGCAAGCTTGGCCACAACTACGGCAGCAGTGTATACGCACGATCGGCTATAAGCGGCGACCGGCGCGCTTGTTCCCTGCGCGCATTAGTAAAACCCGTCAAACGTAACTATCTCCATGGAGCAAATTAACTAGAAATTGACTGATTTTCAAGTTAGGAAATCTTGTTAATTATGATTATTTGACTAGACTGTTTTTAGAGTGTATACTATAGATAGTGATTATAGCTCGGTGACGTTAAACCAGTCGACCCCACGGAAACCGTACCCCCGTCCGATCATATCCCGGCGCAACGAGCAGCGCGCCCTCTTTAGAGTACTAGGGACATTTATCTTTTCATTTTCTGATATGGTTGTTGAGAGCCAGCGCACAGCTAGCTGATACGAACAGATTGTTAAAAAATGGCTGTTTCTGGTGAGTAAAAATCCTCGATTTTATGGGCAACAGCAATAATGTTAGTTTGTTAGTCACTGAGAAGGAATATGGGCATGCTGGAATGTGATAATTTGTTTCACTTTTGGTATGCTTTATTTGCGATAGTGAGTGTAGTAGTGTACTGTGATTTTAACTGTCAAATGTGTCGTGCATTTGTGCCAAGGCAAGGCTGTGTGGCAGCTAACCCAGGCCCATGGAACTCCCGCCCGCTACGCGGGCGGGAGCCCAGGACCTTACCGTGTAATTGACCATACTCACAGTCACAAGACTAGCGTGAAGTATGGTAAAAATAATTCTCCGAATAAATAGTTAAAACAGAAATCAAGCACTTACCCCCGGGGGGGGGGGCACTTACATTGACGAGTGGATACCATGGCCATGCGCGACCAAAAAAACACGTAAAAAGGATGTCTTTTTCACGATAGGGCACGTGACGTATGGTTGGAACTACCCCTTATCGACCACCTAATCTTCTAAGCATCGTATCTGCGAAAATATTCATCAAATTTACCCAGTACCAGTTTTCGTCTCATTTGTGCAGAAAATTAAGCAGATCAGATTCCCATGTTTCGCACGGCGACTCCGATTCAATCCACGTATATATCGATGAACAACGAATACGACGATTTTACATTTGCTCATTTGCACCCATCTTTTGAAACCGACCACCCGCGATACACTAAGTTTACGGCCGATTCTTGTCGCGGTGGCGAAGAATTGGAACTCTTCCAAATCAGTTCTATGATGTCAACATGCTAAATGATCATCTCACTGCTTCCATTGCGAGCTTCGGTAGATGATTCGACGATTGACGACGGAAATTTGTTCTAAAGCCGTTTCCCATCGGATTTCTTGGTTTTTCAGCGGGGTTTGGGTCTGGTCAATACAATTTTGATTAATTCTACTAAATTTATACTTTTTGTTGCTTCCTTTTTTCTCGTAAAATCGATTCTTACCGTTTCTATGGACACTGCATGCGCCTACTCTCCCGCGCGTATCGTTTGTAATACGCAATAATTTTAACGCGCGCAAGGTGGTCGGTTTCAAAAGAGGTGGTCGATATGTGGTAGTCTCACCATACGTAACGTGATAAGGGTGTCAAAAACACAAAAATAATGAAAAAAGGATATCTATTTCGCAAGGAAAATTACGTGTTTAGGGTTGAATTTGCGGGGATGATAAAACAAAATTAAAATGTTTTATAAAGGATGTCCTTTTTGCCCCAACACTTTGTGTTTAGAGTCCGATTTGAGCGAGGTTTAGAAGGTGGGGTCGTACTAAACCAAATAAGGTAAAGCCGACAACCGAAGGACCCGTAAAAATAAAACATTCCTGTACTTGTTAAGGGGTTCATTTCAAGGAATGTAACGAAAAATATGCGAAGCTTTGGAGCGGATTTCTTTCTTCATTATTTTATCGATAAGAAGAAAATGCTATGCCTTGGAGCGGCTTTCTTTGTTCTTTTTCTAAATAATACCCCTTTTACACAGGATTTCCTAGCCCCGGACTATCGCTAACCCTGTACTTTCCTTAACCCCGTATTATTTTTTTTCCTTTTCACACATGCCAAATTGTTGCTAACCCCGGACTAGTGGTTTTTGTCGATCATTCGTAGTACAAGTACTTTACTCTTTTCCTTTCTACACACACTAAAATTTCCTTAACCCCGTAATATAGGTGGGGCTAAATTGCTATAATTTAGCCCCACCTATAGTACGGGGTTAAGCTTAGCCCATTTTCGTTTTACACAAGCGATCTTAACCCCGTACTATCGCTGTTAGCACCGCAATTGCTGGGATAACCCTGCTTTTTTGCAGGGCCAAATAATCCCGTACTAAAGGTGGGGTTAGCCCACTTTGCAAAAATGCTGTGTAAAAAGAAAGTAGGCTAAGCTTAACCCCGTACTATAGGTGGGGCTAAATGGCAATTTAGGCCCACCTATAGTACGGGGTTACAGAAATTTTAGCGTGTGTAAAAAGGGTATACCGGTAAGACAAAAATGCTATGCCTTGGAACGGAAATTTGAGTGTAAAAATGGGGGTCCCCTCCGCGGCACATACCCACTATGCTACGCATTATATATTCCTTTAAAAAGTATACTTTTGTATGGATACAGTAAATGTTTTTTTCTTAAGTTATGACCATTTTTATTGCTGATGGGTGCATGATCATTTGATTTCAGTGACGTAACACAATGGGGCTAGCTCAAGATACATACATACACGTACATGTAGCCAATACTTTTATTGGAATTGAAACTGCCAATACCATGCCAAAAGATAGAAATTGATTGAAGTAAGAGTGACTTTAAAAAAAATCATGCTGATTTGAATTTTGTTTTAAATCATAATTATAAGTAGACACCTGAAGACTCAAAAGAATTTTGTAATCATTATTTTCTTTCGTCATCATCTGGTACAGCAAGAAGGCGGTGGCCTTTTAATTCCCAGTCACTCCGTCTGTTGTTTAGTCTGGTGAACTTATTACTGTATGGATGCAGAGGAGTGGTTGTCATGGTAGATCAAAGTGATGATCCCATCAATTGTAAAGGGAAAGTACTCAAAGTACTAGATAACTTCCCTTTCCAAAATAGTAAATGGGGCTTGCAGAAATCAGCCCTCGAAATTGAAATATTTTCAATCCATATTTCTGCCTTCATCGGTTCTCCATCAAGCTACAATGTACTGCATGAGTGACGTCACACTCCTTTACACAGCTGGCAGCAGCTACATGTCCATACTTCTTTCATTTACTTTGCACATATTTGCATCTTATCTCAAGCGGTGTCTGTATGATGGGGTATCTAAACTTATTCATCAGGCTAAAATTCATTTCACAAAATGTTCACTTTTTATACAAACCAATTCAAATAGCCACCAAATTAACGGCAAGACTATAAACTGAAAAAAGGTAGGTCAAGGTAGAGGGGTTTTCTCTGGTATTACATCGACAAGTATGTGGAATTTGGAAAACTGCTGAATATTATGATCTAACTTCGCAGACAAATGCACCCACCCCCTAGGGAGCGCGCTTCGCGCGCTCTGTAGGTGTTGGCACGCTTTGCGTGCATTTACCGCCCCCTCCAAAATGAAATCCTGGCTACACGGTTGACGACAAAGGAGCATAATGTGCTCTAGTTTAGACTCTAAATTTGGTGTCAGCTTGTTCAGAAAGCACTTTCATTATTTTACTATTCAATGTAAATAAACAAATAGAAATTCCCAGTGCAGAATGGAAACCAATGCCATTTGGCATGTGAGATTGAATGACCCCTGTCTTTTGAGTGGAAATTGGCAGATCTGATATTTGCTTTTAATGCTATGTGTTTCATAAATGGTTTCCACCATCACCATGGATACGAGATACAGTTGAACACATTTCCCTTTTTTGTTGTTGTTACCAATTTGCTATTGAGTGATAATTGGTACTGATCTCCCTTTTTTGTAGACTCCAAGGAAACTGCCCAAGAGGGGAGTGGTAACAAAAGTGCTACCCCTGGTAAGAGTGTTTGTTACCCTAAAAAAGTGTTTTGACAGTATGTGTACATATACATGTAGCTTTCTCGTGCAAGTTTCATTTAGTTACTATAAAGCTTTTGGTTAGGTGATTTTGTTGTAATTATTGCTTTTGATATGATACATGTACATACATACAGTAGAATAGATATTTATGGGTCTTTAGAGAGTAATTTGTTTCTTGAAAGTCAGGTAACTAAGGATAGATATTGAAACAAAGAGAGAGAGAGAGAAAAAAAAGAAAAATAAGCAGTTCAAGCCTTTGTCCATTGCCTTTGGTACATGTACATGTATAATTTTGTGGTTGTGAATTGATACTGCAAATGTGGCTTAGAGTATGCTGTTTATATTCATCAAAGTTTCATAAACAGGCCTTCATCTCGCTTAGGCTAATAATTGATATCTAAGCTTGAAATTATACAAAGAAAGTATTAAGTTACATGTAAATGTGGAGATCATGTCAGGGCAAGACATTGCATGTTTTATAGTAACTTATCACCAATCTTGATATCATTGTTCTGCAAGTGCAATTATTTTCATTGCTGACTATATTAAAGGGAAATGAAACCTAGGCTTGTGTCGAAACAGAAAAATCAAGGAATATTAAAGAACAAAGAAAGTTTGAGAAAAATCAGACAAATAATGAGAAAGTTATGAGCATTTGAATATTGCAATCAATGCTATGGAGATCCTCCCATTGGCAATGCGACAAGGATGTGTGATTTCACACGTGAACAACTTTCCCTTTGATGGACTCTAAAATACCCCCAAAATGTCTTTTTGCTTTTTCTTAAGGTGATACAAACTCTTTATCCATGAAATATTTTTTTTTTTAATCTGTATTACATAACCTCATATATGATCTACTGATAGATGTGATAAAAGAGGCAGTTTAAAGTGAAATATATACTAAAGTAATGGGGAGAGTTGTTCACAAGTGACATCACACATCTTTGTCACATTGCCAATATGAGGATCTCCATAGCATTAGTAATCGCAATATTCAAATGCTCATAACTTTCTCATTATTTGTCTGATTTTTCTCAAACCTTTGTTGATCTGTTTCTTTGATTTTTTCTGTTTTCACACAAGCTATCTTGTTCCAAAGTTTTCATTCTCCTTTAAGGTGTAGGTGACATAAAAATCAATAACAGACATACAACTTGAGTAAAAATCAATCTCTTCACTCTGGCCTGCTCTGTTGATATGAGTGTTATCGTAGTTTTTTCACAATCCAGTATGGAACTTCTTTTTTCTGAAAAAAAAACAATTTTTTTGGAACAATTTGTGAACATACTTGCTTGAAGGATGTAGCCTAGGTGGTAGTGAACATGATTCTAAATCCAAATTACCTAAAAATTTACAGAGGGACTTGGGGTGATTTTGCACCCAATTGCTCAAAAGAACCTCCTCCCTCCCCTCCCCCCCCAAAAAAAAAATCAGGAAAAAAAAAACCCTGGAAAAATTCCCTTTCACTGCAATGTTAAAGTTAATCCAGTTTTTCAGATATAGGGAGTAAATTGCCCCCCCCCCCTCCACCAGAATTTTTTTTTCTTGGCTGCCCTGCCCATAAAGAACTGTTCTTTCAGACTTCCTTTTCCTTTTTTTATTTTGCTCAGGTCACTGTAAAGTCACTATAGAGTTTACATTTGATTTGTTCAAATACCCCATTTATATCTACCAAGTACAGTACATGAAGTGACCTATGCTAGGACTTCCCTTTTCAATGGTGAGATCTCAGTACCTACATTTAGGGTAGGTGAAAATCATGCTAGAGGTTCTAGCACAACATGGCAGCACCTCTTGTATAATGTAGCATGATCCGCTGTTTGAGAGGAGAAGGAAACGGGGTATTCAGTGGAGCAGATCGAGGTAGTTTGATACCCCTTTTAAACTGCGCTTTTCCCTGGTGAACTTTGCCGGCGAAGATCGCCAGCGAAGGGGAAAGTGTCCAGTTTGAAAGGTACATACCCGGTATGCAAGATAACTTCCCTGGCGAACTTCTCCACCTCTCGAGGTGGAGAATTTCGCCAGCAAAACTGTTTCCCTGGCGAAGTTCGCTGTTGAAATGGCCATTATGAAAGCTAACCGGAGAACTTTAATGATGTCAGAGGTAACCTTTTTCCTCCCCGAAATCCCTGGCCTGGTGGGTGTTTCAAAAACCTGTTGTAAGTTAAGAGCAACTTTAAGAATGACTGGTGATCCTTTCTTGTGGTAAATGGTATTGAAGTGGTGATTGTTTAGCATATTCACCAGTCGCTCTTAACTTAAGAACAGCTTTACGAAACGGCCCCCTGAACTGAGATCCCTCGCTCTAGCTAGCTAAAGTATTATTTCCATGGCTAAATGTAGAAGACCACCATAGAGATGGAATATATCTTTATGAAGACCACGCTTTATGAGCGATTCGATCATTCCATTGAGTTAAATACCCTCGAACTTACAGTTTGTTTTTTCACTAACGATATTTGTAAAAGCATTATTTTACATGCTGAAAATACACTTAAAATATCAAAATACTTTGATTCTTTTTTGTTTTGCTGCTTTTATTTCTAGAATATGTTTTAATTAATTTTTTACACCTATTTAGAAAGCAATATTCACAATTTTCTTTTCGTTCGTTCTAATTCTGCATGCACTTGCTGAGTGAGCTGATCAGCAGCAGCTGAGAAGAGTTTACCAGCCGTCATTCTCCAAAACTTCACTGATGAAAGTAATTAGGTATCTGCATTTAATAAGGAAAGAGTACGATTAAAATTCAAATTAAAAAAAGCGTGTGCTTTCATTGACACTGGGTCTACACTTCTGCCCAAGCAAATCACCAGTCGACTTTTGCCGGGGAAGAGATGTCAGTGCGAAAGGGTACATTTTTTTCTTCGCCGGGGAAGTGAGGAATGGGTGCCAGAGAAGTTTGCCGGGGTAAAATGAAGAGGCCAGTTTGAAAGGGTATAAGGTTCATTGGGTGGCACTGGAGACAGAGAAATTTTTCTAATATTAACAGGATATTTGTCCTGCGTTTGCTCATTCCAATGTATTTTGTATTGAACCCAATGGGTGACATGATCTTACCAGTTACTGTTTTGTAACCATGAGGAATTGTGGAAACTCTAAGGATCTAATTTTTCCTGCATTTGCTCATTCTAATGTATTTTGTATTGAACCCCATTGGTAAAATGATATTACCAGGCACTATTTTGTAATTTTACCAGGAAATTTGGAACTTTAAAGGGATAATTTGCACAAACTCACATATTTTTTAATTAGTGTTTACATGTATTTGGGGGATAAGGGAATTCAGGATTTTTATGATTATTTGTGATAGTTTTCCTTTATTTTAAATTCCTGCCAGTTGTGATTCAATAGAAAAGATTCTCAGGTTCAGCACAAATTAAGGGGAAATTGATTTATCTGCACTTCCTTTTGTAGCACATGCATTTCTCATCCTGCCATGCCAAATTGCATTTTATTTTTAGTTTGAATCTAAATACAGGAGCTTTTTTATCTGGGAAACCCTGGGGAGACTTGGACCCTGTTTCAACTATTTATCAGTTGTAAAATACTAGATAATACAAATCATATCATGTTGTCTCATAAAATTCTTGTTTTTGTTCCAAATTCAGTTTTATGTCACAGGGCATTGTATAGTAATGACTAATGGATTGTCAGAAGGCGAAGACTTTTTCAGCTCAGGGCTCTGTAACACAAAGGTTTGCAATGAATTGCAAATATGAAAGAACCGCACCGATTGGTTCCCGGTCAGTATTTCAAACAGAGTGCACATGCAATGATGATCTTGATTGGTCATTGGTATTCAGTGATTGATTGCAAACGTTTGTGTTACGGAGCACTGCACTCTTTGCCCAAATGTGCTATGAAGTGAAATATTGTAAGGCTTGTGTTTGCCAGATATACTACAAATATGTATTTTTCCTGATAGAAATGGAGGAATGAATGCAGATGTTTGCCTGAAATATACTACACTAAACCTGTTTGAGGAGACTATAAGTTTTGGGCCCATCTCCCTGATGAATCATGTATTATATAAACTTGTCGATAAACACCAACTTCTTGTCCCCTTTGGATGGTAGACAGGTTTCATATTGAAAACTTCTTTCAGAACACTCAAAGTTATCTGTCACTATTCTTTTGTCAGATTAGAAGGTAAGATGAAAATCAAGTGTAATAAATTTGCATTAATCTGAACTTTTGACTCAGCAGTAAATACTGCAAGTAACTCATTTTTTCATGATGCAAAAAAAATACAATTGAACAAGTACTGTAAAATTGATAATATTGTCATTTCACAAGTAAATGGGCAATACATGGCTGATATTGGTGTCATATTGCCATTTTCATATATTTACATTGATTTTTTTACATGGCGTGTAAAAATTACTTAATCAGTCTAAAGATTGTCACTATTGGGTTTAAATTTTAACCTTGCAAAATGTTTAACTAGAATTTATGTTTTCATTGAAAAAAAAATCAGGAACAATAAATTTTTATTATTGATCACTGTTAATCATCACCCAAGACCATAAGTTTTTGTTTGATCACCTGTATCAATAGAAGAATTACACCTACATATAGGTGTGATAAGATTTGTACTGGTATATGTATATCAGTTCCATTTCATTATATTGAATAAATAGGTGTGCAAATGTTGAAATTGGTTGAGGTTTTGTCTATGAATTTGAAAGTCATTCCCTCAGTTTTTTTCGTTCATGTTAATTCTTTGATTTTAATAATTTTGTTGTTCAATTTTTATTTTAGAGATTAGTTTGGCCTTTATACAACATGAAATATGCCTATGTGTTCAAATTAATCTCTGGCCTTGGATATCAATGTAAGGGCAAGTCCACTATGGTAGGCTACATATTATAACTTTGGTGGGGTACATATTATAACAGCAAATGTAAAAAAAAAATAGTTAATTTTAGTTAGTTTAGTTCAACCATGGACCGACTACTGTTTGAGATTCTCCTAAATAGTTCAACTGTTTAAGATATAAGGATATGTTGTTCCACCAGCGATATCCGACTTGTCCATTTAATATCTGTGGGAGGCTTGATCCCATGCTGTGTATTAATGAAGGGATCATACATGTAGACGCATCACACAGACAAACAACTTTGCTACATTGTTCAAGGTTATAAATATGATTAAAGCTAACCAGTCAGTATCACAAAACAGCTACGGTACATACTATATTTTGGAGAATTAAAAAAAAGGCTTGAACACCCTTGTAGGCAGTAGGTATACATTAGTACGTGAACAATAAAACAAGTATTTCATTGAGTTATGACAAGGAGTATGAAGAAAATAAAAACTATACAGTTTTGTACGAATAAACCATTATTTCTTTGAAAGAAGCTACATGTAGATGTATTTGGCTTCGTGAATTTCAATTCATTTTGCGAACTTTGATAGTATGTGTGATTTTTTTTTTTGTGTACATTTTCCCCACACTTCAGTTCCTTTCTTTCCAACTTGACTACATGTATCCTACATCCAAAAGTATATTTTAGAAATTGTTGTTCACTAACAATGTTTTAAGGAATGAACTTCATTGAGGATTTTGAACCTTGAGGAAAATCCAATGCTTGACAAAAACATGTCTGCCAAGTTCTTTATCTTTTAATAAATTCAGGATGTATACATGGGGATTCTGGTTTCAGAATAATATTGTTGGTTTCAAATTCATTGACCCAATGCCAGCTCATCTGACTCATGTATACTCATTTTACACAATTAAAGTGAGCATTAGAGGCCATCAAATTGTTCTCCACTGTTCATGTAAACAAAGAACCTAAAACATAGCATGAGTGCTATGAATAGAGCAGTGTAAAAGTCATATTTTAAAACCAATATTATTCAGTGTTTCCTTTATGTGTCGTGGATCTGGATGTAATTGTATGAATTTCTGTATGAACAAAGAGTTCAATTTTTATTCAAAATCATGATTCAGGAGGGAAATACAATAAATATAATGTTGCTTTATTGAAACATTAATCTCTATTGGATATTGCCGAGACAAATGCAGACAATTCTCTCATATCCATTGTTTGTAAAAATAACTGGGTACATGTACATGAAAAACATGTAAATACATGCAGCAGGCTCTATCAGGATGATATGTTTTGGAAACTTCCCTTTTGGAACGAGTTTTTAAAGTGAATCCTTTGAATACCCCTGCTTTCCTCACTTTCTTCAAATAAGGAGAATTTCCTGGGCAAAACTTGTTAAGATTAATTTCATTTGTATCAGCAATGCACTTCACTTGGAATATTTTGTTGAATATTTTATGATAGAAAAAATGCCTACTGTGCTATCTATTTGAAAATTTACTATTCCAAGAAGCACTTGAAAGTAATTAATGTCAAGCTTGGAAGTTGGACTCATGAACTGACATACTGTACAGGCTAAAAAAAATACTGAATCTGTCATCTCATAAAACAATACATAACGTTATGATATTATCAGAGGAACATGGTGAATATTAATCAGATTACAATATTCTGCTGAGAATGCAGAATGCTGTCAGATATTTTATAAGATATGAGAGGTCTGATCATTTTTGTTATACATTGTAAATGCCATTTTAATAAATGTCAGTTGAATTCCTGTAAAATCCAATAAAATAACCATTGAAGTGTTTTTACTTTCCAGCTATTACTGTGTTGTCATTCTAGCAACATGTAGATGTATAAAGTCTTTTCCTGAGCAATAATACACTGTCCCACACATGCTTATCTGTGTTGGTGTGTTGGCAAGTGATTGGTATACTGTAACTTGTCATAACATTCAAAGAGTTTTTATTCGCATGTAGATCTATAATGATATCTTGACAATTAAAACATGACATTATTTCTTACACATGCAGCTGTGACTACATGAGCTGTGAAGCTTTGTTGTTCAATTCAAATTGAAGTTTAAATGTATTATAAATGCTAAAAATGTTAGGTTTTATTAGATTTTGATAAAATACATATGCATGTATATGTGTTCATTAATAATAATAATAATAATAATAGTGATATCTTATTGAGTGCACACACCGTCCAGAGACACCCATGGTGCTAGCGCAGCAACTGTTCCTTTGGATGCAAAATGTTATACACGTACATTACTAACAGCTACTTAGATACATGTATAAATAGAAATCTTAAATCATTGTGTAGTTCTAAGGGCAACTTCATTTTCTCTAAAACATTTCTTTGTGGCGCTTGGTTACAAATCTTGTCTTTCTCAAAAACATTTCTTTGTGGCTTGTGGTTACAAATCTTGTCTTTCAATGAGAGGGATGTGGGTTGGAATCTCAGCTACGACATGCTTTTCTTCAGCAAGAAATATTGTGCTGCACTCAACCTAGGTGAGGTGAATGGGTGCCTGGCAGGATTAATTCCTTGAATGCACCAAGCACCTTTAGCAGCTGGAGATACAGCTGGGGTAATATATAGTGCACCATTGAATAGAAAACTACAAATCAGCACCTCATGCTGTATAATTATTATTCCCATGTGTTGTGTATTTTCAAAATCCTTGATATGATAATATTGCATATATGTAGGTCTACACGTTAAATAAAAAAAAATCACTTATATTCAGCCGAGTTGTCGGTCTTTCATGTACTGTACAATACATGAACAGTTTGTAGGTAGGAAATATGGTTCATCTATATGCTTTCACTATATAGTTTGATAGGAAAATGAATCAGTTTCAGCATTGTGCACCTGCTTTAACATCAAATATATGTATTAGAAGTCATATCATTTTGTATCACTACCAATTTATCACTTTGTACAGAGTTACTGTCTGCTTCATGAAATGAAACAAAATAAAATGAAAAGTTTGCTAGAATGATTGAATGATTTCGCATTCATTTTTAAACGCATCATATTCAACTTGTGTAAAATTCATGTTTCCTTTTGCCATAATTTTCAGTTCATTCCATGCTTGTGAAGTGGTTTTGTGTTTAAAAGAAAAAATACCCAGTTATATTTATTTGGGCACCTGATCAAAATTATTTTTCATGCAAAATTGAAAAGTAAAAAAAAAACATTTTTATTTCATAAACTCCACATGTATTACATACATGTAGAATGTATATCTTGTAATGAATTCACTTGTGGGGGATCAGCCAAAACTAGAAGCTTTAAACCTATCTATTCTAAAAGGTTACTTTCCACTATTTCTTTGGGCAGTCTTGTATGTGGTTTTACAGCTGACAATTCATTAGAGTTCAGTTATTTTGCGGTGGATAGATATCGCTGTTGGCCATTTTAAGTGAAGCAATAAGAATGCAAGTGTTTTCTTCTACAAGTATAGGTCAAAAAGTGCAATCTTTTAGTCCCAACTATACCTTTAACTGTCGAGCTAACCTATCGTATGTGTTTGCTCATGTTTTGAATCCAGGAGAAGGAGCCAGCTTTGGCTTCAAGATGTACATCTTGTTGGTGCTGACCATGAATGCCACAGGGTACATCCTGTTGATCCGCTTCACCCGCTCTAGAGACAACGTCCCCATGTACTTCAGCACCACCACAGTTCTTCTATCAGAGGTCTCCAAGCTCACCATCAGTCTCATGCTACTCACCAAGGAACACAAGAGCCTGATAGGGATGATGAGGGACGTCTACCACAATGTCCTTTGTAACCCATCGGATACATTCAAGATGTGCATTCCCAGTATCATCTATGCTCTTCAGAACAACCTGGCCTTTGTGGCCTTGTCCAATCTGGATGCTGCTACCTATCAGGTATGTGATATTATTCCTATGGCACAAACACTGAGCATTTGTAGCAGTCACAAACTTGGCACAACTTTGAATACTGTGTATTCCTTGATTCTGCACAGGCTGATAATATATCTTGGAGCAGTGGCCATTCATGCTTAAAGCTATGACATTCTGACTTCACTGAGACACTGGCTTATGAATTTCAGTAATTCGGGACTGTTTTTTTTTTAATCAAAATCTGATCCCTTATTATTTTTTTCAAGATGACAGATTGATATCATATTTAAGTGAATCTGTAACCCTCTTGATTTACAAAGTGCAACTTTAGTTAGATTCGTTAGAATTTGTTGAGGAAGGTCCATATTACCAGAAATAAAGGAATCTATTCTTGGAGCTTTGTAATTTTTTTTCTTAACTCTGCATCCTTTGTTGTTTCAAGTGGTTCTCATACCTGTATTACCAGAATCTTACTTAGTCTGTGTAGTCTGGTCAGTTAGCGGAATTATGTGGACACGGTGGACAAAAGCGTGATTTTTTCTCCAGACCTTTGTTTATGTATAAGAATTAAGAATGGGGTATGCTCCAAAAAATCTGGCTGCAGGAACAGTGAAAAAATGGGTGAAAATGTCAGAATTTATGAGTTCAGATTTCTCTGATATATAGACTAGCGCTAGTGCAAAACTCAATAGCAGTGCATTATTTTGCATTGGATTAGTTCTTGAATTCAGACCCTTTTTGAACAGATCTTCTGTTTGTCCTCGCATCTCAATGCACCAAGTATCTGAATGAAGATGCTAACCAAGCCGAAGGGTGACGGTGGAGGGGGTTGAATGTTGGTGTGTGTGTACATATTTTGGTCTTGGGGTAAAGGTGTGCAAGACACATTTTTTGCATGTGTTGGAAATTGTGTTGCCATGGTAACAGTGTATTATTGCAAAAAATAAGGTAAAAATCTTGCAGTTAGAACCACTTCCTCTGTTTTTAACCGATTCTCATGAAATTTGGCACACACATTGGTCTTGAGGTGACGATGTCTAAGACTTACTTTTGTGTGTCTTTCAGAAATCTTGTTGTCATGGTAACAACATATTATCTCGTGAAAATTGGGAAAAAATCTTACAATTCAAACTGCTTCATCAGTTTTCAATCAATTCTAATGAAATTTTGCACACACATTGGTATTGAAGTAAAGATGTACTAGGCACTTTTTGACTTTTTGTGTGTGTTTCAGAAACTGTTGTCATGGTAACAAAATATCATATGGCAAAATTTAGGTAAAAAACTTGCAATTTGAACTACTTCTTCAGTTTTGAACCAATTCTCGTGAAATTTGGCTCATACATTGGCCTTGGGGTAAAGATGTGCAAGAACCCTTTTTTTGCATTTGTCAGATAGAGCATTACCAGGGTAGCCACATATGATAGCCAGAAATGTAGGAAAACTTGTGGATCAAACTTCTTCCCCTGTTTTTAGTCAGTGCTCATAAAAATTGGAAGAAATATTCATCTTAGGGTAAAGATTCATATTAAATTCTAAATGTCTTCTCTGCATTAGGATATGGGGGTATTAATCACCTTCATTAATATTTCTGGGTTTGGGGGGAAGGGGCAGGATTAGTCCTTTAAATCTGACATCAAAGAAGGTTAAAGGCAGTGGCCATTAGAAACATAAAAATGATAAACACTCTTAAAAAATACATCCCCTTAAGGGCATATAGGCTGGAGGTACACTGGGTGAATATGAAACCTTCTGCTGAAGCAGAGGAGTTCCAACACTGGCAAGCAAAACAAAATGTGTACCCCTTCTACTTTCAACAGCTGATTTTCCAAACCTTAGTTCCACCTCCCCAAGATGTGCACCCCTCCCCATACCACTTTTAGTTCTACTTCCCCATGCTCAAACCAGTCTACACCTTTGTCCCTCAGGGGTCAATGCATTTTTAAAGCTAGATATTACTCTTTTTTGGGGGGGTGGGTCTTTAGAAAATGACCTCATTAAAATTACAGTTAATGGATTATGACTAGGAAATTACCCCCCCCCCCCCCCGAAAAATAGGGGGCTGATAATACTTTTTAGCAGAAAATGCCCCCTCCCCTTCAAAGGTAAGAAGAGTCCTTTGCACTTCAGACCATTCATTGAAGCTTAATGCATTCTGATTTGATAAAAAAATTGTTTACAGTACCCAATTAACCATTGTTTATTTATATTCTCCTACTCAGTCTTTTATTCATATTCCGTTCCTACTCTTTCTTTTTAACTTTCACATCACTCTTGATTTTGAGCTTCACCATGCCATCTCCTTCTGTTTCCTGTCTCTCTCTAAGTATATTTTTTCTGACATATTTTAAAGTGTACCTTTAATCATGCAACTAGTTATTATAGAAATATAAATATATACAAAAATATCTGCACTTGGTTTACAAATTCACTTGCAAATCCATGACTCAGTAACGTACCATATCAAAAATATACCTATGTGCACAATAGATTTTAGCCTCATGTTTTCTTTCATTTAATTTTTTCAGTATATTTCTGTGACAGCCCCTGCTTCATGCTTCAAATAAAACATTGATTAATTGGACACCGGAAACTTTTTTTTTCAAAGCAGAATGTTTGAGGCTTTAAATTAATATGCTGAAGTGTAAAGGATTTCCCTTTTTTTTTTTTTGGGGGGGGTTAAGTTCCTAGTCCTTATAATTTCATTTTAATCTTTATGTGGCAATTTTCTAAAGCCCCCCCCCCCCAAATAAAAAATGTAAGGGGTGTTTTTTTAAGAGTGTTTAAGTTCCTCATGGTCATGGCCTTTAACCTTCTATATTTTTATGTTGTCAGTTTTTAAGGACCTTCTCCGCCCCCCCCCCCAAAAAAGCCTATAAATATTATTGAAGGTGATTAATACTCTGCGCTATTATATGACGTTATAAAGGGGAATCAAACCCAAATAAATACTTGTTTTTAGAAGAAAATGAAAAATCAGACAAGTTTATAGGTCAAAGTTTGAACAATATCGGACAAACCATAACAAAGTTGTGAACATATTAAACTTATAAACATTGGTAATCACTATACCCATGAAGACTTCAAATTGACCGCATATGTGATGTCACAGTGATTTAAGAAGGCAAGGACCACTCTTCCATGTACTGGAATAATTAATTAGCTAAAATTTCTTTTTTCAAAAGTTTTACCATTATATCTTTCTTTCATGAGGACATAAAACATACTACCGGGTTTATATTACGGCCCCAATGGAATAGGGATTTAGGAGAAAACCAAAAATCCTGATAACTACTAGTCTTATGGGAAAGTTGTCCCTGCGGCCCCACACCTTGTCATAATTTACTTACCCAGTTGCCAATTTGAATTCTACATACTAGTAGCCTTAGGGATCTTAATTTTAAAGCAGCCATAACTATATTTTGCTTGTCCGATTTCTTTAAAACTTTCACTATTCTTATTTTTCTCCTTTTCCATGCACACAACATTATGATCAAGGCTTGATTCCCTTTTAATACTGAATATGAATCTTTACCCAAAATGAATATTTGTGTCAACTTTTATGAGCACAGGCTGAAAACTGAGAAGTAGACTGATCCACAATGAGTTTTCCCCATATTTCTGTGGTGTGGTTACCAAGGCAATGCACTCTCTGACAAAAGGTTCTTGCACATCTTTACCTCAAGGCCAATGTGTGAGCCGTAATTATTTCATGAGAATTGGTTAAAAAAAAAACTGATGAAGTAGTTCAAATTGCAAGGTTTTTACCTAAATTTTGCCATATAATATGTTGTTCCCATGGCAACACAATTTTGGAAACACACACAAAAAGTGCCTTGTACATCTTTACTTCAATACCAATGTGTGTGCCAAATTTCATGAAAATTGATTGAAAACTGATGAAACAGTTTGAATTGTAAGGTTTTTTCCCCAATTTTAACCAGATAATATGTTGTTACCATGGCAACAAGATTTCTGAAAGACACACAAAAGTGTGTCTTAGACATCTTCACCTCAAGACCGATGTGTGTGCCAAATTTCATGAGAATCGGTTAAAAACAGAGGAACTGGTTCTAACTGCAAGATTTTTACCTTATTTTTGCAATAATACACTGTTACCATGGCAACACAATTTCCAACTCATGCAAAAAATGTGTCTTGCACACCTTTACCCCAAGACCAAAATATGTACATACACACCAACATTCAACCCCCTCCACCGTCACCCTTCGGCTTGGTTAGCATCTTCATTCAGATACTTGGTGCATTGAGATGCGAGGACAAACAGAAGATCTGTTCAAAAAGGGTCTGAATTCAAGAACTAATCCAATGCAAAATAATGCACTGCTATTGAGTTTTGCACTAGCGCTAGTCTATATATCAGAGAAATCTGAACTCATAAATTCTGACATTTTCACCCATTTTTTCACTGTTCCTGCAGCCAGATTTTTTGGAGCATACCCCATTCTTAATTCTTATACATAAACAAAGGTCTGGAGAAAAAATCATGCTTTTGTCCACCGTGTCCACAAGTAGGGCATTTTTGACGCTAACAGACCAGACTAGTGATAACTGTAGTGTCATATTTGTTTTGCTCGACTCATTGTTATTTTACTCTGTGATATTGTAATGTAAACAATCTTTTCTTGACTTACAGATTACATATCAGTTGAAGATCATCACAACAGCAATGTTCATGGTGGTGATGATTGGGAAGAAGATCAACCCAATGCAGTGGCTTGCCATCTTTCTTCTCTTTGCCGGCGTGGCTGCCGTTCAGGTGGAATCTGCAAACACGAAAGAGGATTCCTCCCATTATAATTACATGAAAGGATTAATAGCTATCATAGTCTCCTGTCTCTGCTCAGGATTTGCAGGTGAGGAGGGTCATAGGAATTAATTTATATTGGGATTAATTGAGTTCAGGAATGTCATTACACTACTTTCTCACAAGAAACCAGATGCTAATTTTTTTAGAGGGGTCTTTCTCTTTGCATGTATTTAACCAGATGTATGGCACTAGTATTTTCAACTGGTTTGGGATGCAACCATAGTAGGCTAAGCTCCTGGGATGGTTCTGGTATCAATTCATTAATAATAATAATAATAATAGACAGTTCTTGTATAGCGCATAACACATTATAAATAACGTCTCTATGCGCTTCCAAAGGACTTGGATATTATTACCCTGGCTTTAGCCCCGCAGCCTTTTACAGCGCTGGGGAATTTCAAGGAATAAATTCCTGCCAGGTACCCATTCACCTCACCTGGGTTGAGTGCAGCACAATGTGGATAAATTTCTTGCTGAAGGAAACTACGCCATGGCTGGGATTTGAATCCACGACCCTCTGTTTCAAAGTACGGAGACTAATCCACTGGGCCACAACGCTCCACTTATTAAGATTTTATCCTGATGGAAAAAAGAGAACACAACTAGATCTATATCCTAGCCTTGTATCTTTATGGTAAATCATGAAGAATAGATATTAGGATGTAGATGGTATGATATGACAAAAGATGAGAATGGAAAACATAAGGAGTAACATTAGTTGCCACAAATATGATTCAAATGAAATTATTGGATATTAATAATAGAGCTTTTCGATGTATGAAAATTATTCTAGCAGCAAAGCTAAGAATTTCTGACTTGCCATGACATTGTCTTTATTTCCTTCTTTCTATGTGTACACACAGGTGTTTATTTTGAAAAAGTACTAAAAGGAACCGAGACAACGTTATGGATACGGAACGTTCAGATGTATCTATTTGGTATCATAAGCGGTCTTGTAGCAGTATTTACCAAAGATTATAAGAATATCATGGACCATGGATTTCTATATGGCTATGATGCATATGTTTGTTTGATTATAGGTAAGTATGCCTTCTTTTCTGATTACTAGGATATTTAAAGAAAGCTATATTTGACTAAGTCTTATTACAGTATCAGGGTATTGAATTCATGATGGTGTGAACCGGTCATTTATCAAAGTTTGATCGAACTATGATGGTTGTGAAGGGAAACTGAATTAGCTTTAATTCTAATGAACTCTCGGTATATCAGCAAGTAATTTGGAAAAATTGCACTTGCTTGCAAGATTTACCATTGACTTTAGGAGCTGCAATGTGGGAATGTTTATCGGTGACATTGTAGTCCCTCCTAACCATCATCGATTATTCATTGAACTTTTTTTTTGGGAGGGTGGTCTATGCTTGGTGAAAAACTAGTTTGTGGAAGAAAACTAGTAAAATGTATCTGGTTAGTATTTTTTAAAATTATGTTTTGTACCTGGAATGTATTTGAGCCCCTCTTTCACCAAATACATTAAACAGCCACAGGTAGAGCTGGATTACACAAGAGTCTTGAGAGGCCAATTATTGTGCATATTTAATAACATGGCCCCTGAAATGGTAGTATTTATGTTCAACTTAGCTAGATCCACCACTAGTTAATAGTTTAAAAATAACTTAAGGTAAAAGCAAGAAATATATACATGTAGGATGATTTGACTTCTTGATTAGCAAGTATCGTACTAATATATTCCCTTTTTTATATGTTCTGACAGCAATGGCCAGTATAGGAGGTTTGTACACATCCATTGTGGTCAAGTACCTTGATAACATCGTCAAAGGATTCTCTACAGCAGTATCTATCGTCTTGGCAGCTGTAGGCTCATTTGTTTTCTTCGGGAAGTCTTTTGGGTACCTCTTCATGGGTGGATCAGCTCTTGTGACTGTCGCTATTTATCTGTACAGCCTTCCCAAGCCAGCTGCAAGCACGCCCAAGGCCAGAGGGCCACAGAATGTCTAGCTGACCCAACAGTTGACTTGTTGATGGACTTACATAGAGGTGAGACTTCTTGTCAGATTGTAAATCTTATTATATTCCCAGTCCTGCACCTCAAAGAATGCAACCCTTGGACTTTTTAGCAAAGGCACCTGTGAATGGATTCATGGATGATGATCACCGATGTTTGAATAGCAGTCTTTGTATACCTTGGAAACCTCAGCTCTTGCTTCCTGTGCAGCACTCGCCCATCAAGATATTGGTGCTTCAGTCATGCCCACCTCAGATGTGTCACTCTTTGTCTAGAACAGTACCATGCTATCTTTTACCTAGTAGTCTGGGGGCTTTTTAAGAAACTTATTTACAATAGATTTCAAAAATGTATTTCCAAAATTGCAAGTTATAGATTGATTAAACCATATGAAACCAGTTCATACTTTAATATTCTTGCAGAAGACTGGCCTGGAATCTATATGCAAATTTCAATTGATTTCAATACACAGGCTTGATTTGTGGCTTTGCAATCAATTGACTTACAACTGATTGCAAGTTTCATAAAACACCCCCTGGCTACTGGTACATTTATGTCATGTAAAGCATTTTACAAAACTGCGTACATTACTACGGAGGTGTATTTTTTTTAGTATATTTATAAAAAAAATGGACAGTTTTGTTCGTCCATTTGTATAGGGAGTTTGTACTTAAATTATTTGAGTAGAATAGTACTCATGTTGTCTTGATATTTGTACCTTATATTGAAAGATTTATGTCAGTCATAACTGTACAACCCACAGTTTAGACCATTGACACATGGACATCAACAGCTGACAAAATGAAGATTCTGTACATCTGCATTAATCTCAAATGGTCACAAATCAGTTTGTTTGTAGTTTTGCGTTATGGTTATCAAAGCAACCCTTCATTCAATTAGTGTAATTTGTGGATTTCCAAACTCTGACAGGCTTTGATTTTACCTCCCTTTTGCCTAATAAAGAGACACCTTGTGAATCCTGCATTTGAATGCTAGCTGGGGGGGGGGGGGGGGTTATTTCATGAAGCTATCAAAAACATATGTCAAGTTTATTTTTCTTCTGCATTTCTCACCCATTAGAAATCATATTTTTTGAGCTACAATTCATTGTTGTGACCATTGAAATATGCCCTGATAATTTTTTTCTCAAAACTTCTTAAATATATGAATTTGATTTTTTCTTTCATAATTACTTAGTTTAGTATTTTGTGTGACTTTTTGTATTGAAGTCAATCCTTGAACTTATTTTTACATTGATTTTTCAATAGATTTTGCTGCATTAAATATTGGCTTTGTTCTTAGAATATTAGTATCCTATGCAATTTTACCTATAATTGAGACATGTCAATGTCTGGATGAAAATGTCTAAATGTATTTGAAATCATGCACCCAAGAGATAAGTTTGAATAATGACATGCCCTCTTATTTCATCTGTGAGAAATTACCTTTGAAATTAAACTAGAATCACTCAATAAGCAATATTCCCTGCATCGTACATATCTATTATTAAAATCATTTTGTGCTTTTGGGGCGCCTATTGTAATCAAATGGCATTCTTTTACCATCTTAAGCTATGTGTGTTCTATCACCAGGGGGTGTTTCACAAAGATTTAAGTATGACTTAAGTCGCACTTAAATGCCGATGCATACATGATATGCAACGCGCAATCTTATTGATAGATTCGCGGTAGTGTGCGTCCTCATGGCACGATCTGACCAATGCGATCAAGCCTTTCATACCGTACGCAACTCGGCATTTAAGTGCGACTCTAAGTCATACTTAAATCTTTGTGAAACACACCACCTGAACTCATTTCTTCTATTCCTTCATTTTCTTCTTTAACATAAGATATGGTATTCATAGCACAAAATTGCCATAAAATAGAACATTCTCACAGAACTAAACTGTATTATGAAATCAAATGTGCATTGTGGATATACTGATAATCATTTCCAATCATTGTAAAATCACTTCTTTCATAAGCTTCATAAATGATTTTGGGATTCATGATAGACATTAGTAATTTTACTATGAATATGAAGTGAGTTAATAATTTTCTTGTGAAAATGACAATGTCCAGAAACATTGAAGTGGACATCTCTTGAGCTTTAATAGAGTTCCTTAATCTTAATTATCATCCTCCATATACATGTAGGCATATTATTTTTTTATGACAAAGTTTTCATAATTAATATTAGTTCAGTATATTTTTTTTCATATTGTTTTTAAAAATATTTTTGTTTGTAATTTAGAGACCATGTGTTGTACATGTATTTATTAAAAAAAGTGACATTTTCTTTGTAGGTGTAGGAGACAATATTTGATTTGAATTTAATTGTACATGTATGTTCTATTTTTATCAAGCCCTAAAATTGGATTTCATGGTATATTTCTTAAGCCCTAAAATTGGATACATGTACATGTAGTTGGTTGTGTAATACCTTGGTCACATTTGCTCTACGGCGGCCGTACGGCGAGTCAAAAACAGCCGTTTTATTAATTTTGATTCAAACCACCTATATGTAGTTGGACAAAAGAAGTCATAACGGCTGTTTTCAACTCGCTGTAGAACAAATGTGACCATGGTATAACTCATGTAACAAAGTTATAATGACAAATATATTATCTGAATTGTTTGCCGGTTTGTCATGGAGAATGTATTTTGTTGATGGGATGTTTAGTGAACTTCGACTCAATCGTTCTATATATTCATATCAGATTTTAGCACAAACAGAATTTAGTACATTGATTTTGGTCATTGGCAATTTTTAGTGAAACTTCTCATTTTCATTTGGTTCTTAGTTATTTTGTACAATAATGATAAGCTACTTAAGTGTTTAAAATTATTTTCACTCTATTATTGAAATAATGATGAATTTTGAAATTATTTTCATTTTATTTTGATTATGTTCAGTAGACACAATACATTTTAAGAGCAATATGTTTGTACCCCGGCGGGGAGGTTGAAAGTTTGATGGTAAAGTGGAAATTTAGCCATGAGTTTCCTTGTGCAGATTTCCCTTGTAGCTTTCTATTGATTTGTGGTTTGTATTTTTGTTTGTTTTCGGGTTTTTGGGGTTGAAACTAGCTTGTTTGGAATCTTTACAACGTTCAGATTTTATCTTGAACTTGTGTCATGAACATCTGTGATAATTGCATACAACTTGATTGCATAGCTACTCTGCTGTCCACTGTCAAAAGGAAGCAACTCTTTGGAATTGGTTTCTTTGTAAATGAGGAAAATGTTTCATTGTTTTACATGGGAATAAAAAGGGTTAAATGTACTTGCTTTTGAAATGTCCATATTTCATGAATTGGGCACTATGTGACTCCTATTCCTCCAGCATTATGTTGAGTACATGAAAAATATCCCAAATAAAGAGAGAAAAAATTAAGTTTAAAAAAAAATCACAGTTGCTTCCTTTTGTCCGTGTAGGACAGTTTTGTCTCTGGCACATATCTAATATATACCAGCTACAGAAATCAGGGCCCTGTTATATAAAACTTATCAGCAGAGAAACTTTGGTTTTTTGTTTCACCAGAGTACATTTTCCTGTAGTATAGTCAATGGTAGAATTTCACAAACCAGAGTTGTGAAATTTAAGTTAAGTTTTGTGCAGCAACTCCCATATGGCTTTCCATAGTTGGTGTCAGTTGGATCAACTGTAAAGCTTTGTAAGATGGTGTCCAGGTTTGGCTGTCCTTTATTTTCACAGGTTTGCTTTAAAAATATAGAATCGATATTCGATTACGTTACGAATAACACATTTTTTTAAAAAAAGGTCCTTTTATTTATTTATTTTGATTTTCTGTCTTTTGTCATGTTGCATGCTTTAAAGTGATAGAACATTGTATGACTACTATGACCCCATACCAGTGCCATATAGTATTTAATATGTTATCTCTGAAAGCAGTTCAAATGATTCCGATCCTATGATAGTGTGCAAGATGAACGATCAAACACAATCTTCAAAGTGCAAGATAAATTTATTGATTTAGGACAGTACTGAACAAATCACAACTATATATTAAGGTATGTACAGAACTCACCGATGAGCGGGTCACATTTCATTGTTTCATTAAATTCAATGTTTAATACATTCTATTATAACAAAATTATTTGTAATTTTTAAGTGAAGGTTACCATTGTATTGTATTTCACCCCTTTCAATTGAAGGTTGAAACTGAAATAACATAATTGTTGTTAATATTGAGTTTTAAAAAAATGACTGCCAGGTTGTAACAATTATATAAAATCTGGCTTATACATATATTTATGAAAAAATATTGGCAGTAAACATTTATTTATTCTGCATGCTTTAATTATTCTATATACATGCTGGAAAGGAAAGCTTGAATTGGTTTACTCTATAGAAGCGAATTGCATGATGGCTTTATCAGTTGTGTGTATAGTAAATGAATAAAATATAATACTAATCTGGCAGCTGTTCATAATGTGTTATTTAGCTTATGAGCAACCAGATGCCCCAAGTTATCTTTGGGGACTGGTATTTATTAAAAGATAATTCTCGGTTTAAGACATATTTTAAGATACGGAAACTGCCACAAAATTAGAGATTGGAATATGCTGATAACAATGCACCAAAGAAATAATGTTTGTTGTTAAGATGTTGAAATGAGTAGGATGATGAGAAATTTCTCAAGTATGCACTACACACAAAAATGCACAAGTGGGACTGTATGCTAATGTTCAGCCAAACGTGTTACCTGTTTCAGGTCATAGCTTGAATGTGAATGGCATCTGAGCAGTGATCCTTTGGCAGAGGACCAATTTACTGTAAATTCTTCCCCAAATTAAACCAAAATTCTGTCTTTTATGCATTTCCAAAAGTGCACTCGTGCATGGAATTAATTTCTAAAAAACGTGGGATATGTTCACAAAGCCTGTTGTGAAGTTATAGTTATATGAAGCCCCAAAATTTGAATCATCAATATATCTAAATGTTCCAAATAAAGTCACAATACTAAACTCTAGTAACTAGATTTGATTTATGGCAAAATTATATACTTTGCATTAGAATGTATTTATACAGTAATACCTCGGTAACATTTGATTTACGGCGACCGTATGGTGAGTCTAAAACAGCTGTTCTATCAATTTTTATTCAAACCACCTATATGTAGCTGGTACAAAAAATATGTTAAGCTGTTTTCGACTCGCCGTACGGCTGCTTAGACCAAATGTGACGGAGGTATAAGGAATGTAATGATATCAAGATATGAAATTGCAGCTAACGTGGATGAAATTATCAAGTGAACCTGTTTATGGCTTTCCGTATATCAGCTTGATGTGAAGTTGTTCATAACTTCTACGAAGATTAATTGACCACTGCTCTACTAATGATTATGCCACCTTTGATAAGAAAACCCACTTTGATTTTTTTTTTCTCCATTGACATGATACTGACATACATGTACATGTAATCTGTAGATTACTTTGTAGCAAGAATTGAAAACCCACATTCATGCCATCATGATTTGTATGCAAAACTTGCGTGTATTAAAGTTTATTGTTATTGTCTGCATGATTTATTCAAAATGCAATGTCTTCTATATGTTTAACAATTACAAATGTGTTGATAGACATTTGGTTTCACTTTCTACCCACCACTTTACCTATATTGCTAATATGACAATCTACATTGTAGTTACCTCTCTCCAAGAAGTGTGAAACTGAACGAAACCCTTGCTGCAAGTTCATCTGTATTGTTATGTTAATGTGTTGAAAAAAATTGTTAAGTAATGCTTTTTTAATGGAGATATTGCCTCTTGAGTTGGACTACAGTTTGATTAGGTACAATAAGCAGCAATGTACTTGGGTCTCAGCTTGATCCATATATCAGCTCCACATATACATGTAGGTCACAATGACCCGACTAACCAAATTCCAAATTCCAAATATATTACATTGCTACTGATACAAGTATTGATTTCTCCACACCCCAATGCAGGGATACTGATTTTCCGTTTTACCAGTAAACAGAACGGAAATTCTGTTTGGTTCTTAAACTTTTCATGTAAAAATTCACGGAATTCAGGTTTTTGCTGTGTACATTTTCAGTGACAAAACAGAATTTCCATTTACAGATCAAGTTGAAACAGAATTGCAGAATTTCAGAAGTGGCAAAGACCATTGTTTGAAACAGAAAATCACCGTCTCTACCAATGGCCCATATAGGGAATAGGAAGGCAGCAATGACAGTGAGCCTTTTTTTTTATCACTGGCTGTTCCAATTCCTGTATGAAATCTGTGGGTTGGGAATAGTGTTTTTAAAGCCTGTGTATAGCTTTGGTAAAGGGTCAATAATGTGATTGATAATCGAATATCATCTAATATGACAGTCTTACTGAAGCGTAGAGACCGTTAGATATTTTCCAACTGCACTTCTCTGAGAAAATTTCAAATATTCAAATCTTGGATATATAGCGCCCTCTCTCGGCGATGCTTGTTTTAAATTTAAAAAATGGGCATTCAAGCACTTATCTTATAAATTTAGTGATTAGATATCCAAAAGTTACAGACAAAGAACATATCTTGAAAGTTTCAGCCCATTCCATGATTTGGAATAGGATTTAATTGAAAGACAAAACACACAGATATTTTAATTTGATCGGGTGACCCGATCAAGTTAAATTTCCATGTAAAATCGCAAAATTTATCCTGTAAAACACATTTTCATTTCATATCCTCCACATCATAACTGTTATAGGGCATATCCATTCATATTAGCTAGCAATGAATTGGAATAGTGATAGGTGCATTTTGGTGGATTTACCAAAACTATACACAAGCTTTAAGAACTTCATCTAACACCAAAGATATTAATAGTAATGATAGTGTTATCTTTAATAATATGTAGCATACACACTGTCCAGGAATATTCATGTCATGTAGTGCTAACTTGCCTCCAAACATATTGGTCTAATACTCATATCATGTGATGCTAATGAGCATCCCTGCCATATCAAAAGGATGCAAGTGATATCAACCAGAATTGAGTGAAATAATCAAGCCTTCTTGGTGGTCAAAAGTATGTATGAAAGCTAGTATCATCCTTGGAGGTACATGAAGGCAAAACAATGTAATATTCCATTGGGGAATAATGTTACTATCAAATTGTCTATTGCCTTGTCATAAGCTTGTCTGTTAAGCTTTTTGTATTAATCAATGTTCCCCCAACGAGTCTGATTACTTGGTCTGTAGACTAGAGTAGATGTGTGATCAAGTGGCTTGGCTTATGAAATCTAGTTTTATTCATGCCATGGTCTTAGCCTGTGCTTTAATTGTTGGACACTCAAAACAAAATGTGAAACAACTTAGTTTACACTGTCTGTATGTTTTAAGATTACAGTGCTCTTTTTTTCATGATTCAGTGGTGAAGAAAAGAAATGCATTAATCATTACTTTATACACTTATTGTTTAAGTGCCAAATATGCTGATGATTTTGAACCTCTACTGTTGAGATGTGTGGAACACTTGGCTCTCCAGAGTAAAAACCACGACTATAGAACATACTTGAAATTCAACTGTTCAGAATGGGGGGTTTTAGATAAAATGAGCATATCGGTAGTTTAAATGGAACAGGCTAGGTTACAACGAAGGTGCAATGGTTCCTTGACCAACTGGTTATAGATGAAACATGATTCCACCAAATAGTCATTATTGGTTTGACCAAGAGGCAAATCGCCACATCTGCTCTTTTAATTGATGATAGGGATTTTTTTTTTTCTCCGCGAGGCAGACAGATTCAAGAGCACAGTTATACCCCAGTCACATTTGCTTTACAGCGAGTCGAAAACAGCCATTTTATTCAAACCACTTGTATGTAGCTATTAAAAAAATGTTTAAAATGGCTGTTTTTTACTCGTCATACAGCCGCCGTAGAGCAAATGTGACTGGGGTATAAATATATTGGAAGTGCCGCAGCCAGTCAAATGACAAAGCACAGCTGAGAGGTCATTGACTAAAATTGGTGAAACATAACGGCCTCGTCTTAACTTTCGGAGCTGAAAAGACATTGCAATATATCGATTGTCCAGAGTCCAGGACCAAACTGCTGTTTTGATTCACCAAGTTTAGACAAAGACCTCTTGTTTGTTCATTGTATTGAAGGACATTGACAATATATTTTCTATGTTCTTGAATCTGTTGTGCATCGTGGAGCAAGAACTCCCACAGATAACTTAAATACTGAAGTGATAGATTTTGAACTTTATATCAGGTAGCTTGTAATACCACCTGCCATTTCAAAGCAAACCTGGTGTTGTATCGATATTAAATGAATTTTCTGCTCTTGAAAGATATCCCAATATTGCTAATTTCTTTGAGTGGTATTTATGTGTGTTGTCAAAAAATGTTAATCTATAGAATGTAAATTACAAAGCAAATGATTGTCACCACTACCATAAACACTGTCCTTATTGCTATCATCATCATCAATCATTCATCATCACCACCACCACAACAAATGACAGAAAATTAAGAGCGCTGTCTGTCGATCTGCGGATATTCAGTCTGAAATTCCTTTTGTTTGTATTCTCCAGCACAATGGACCAGGGCTGTATCATCTTTGTAGTCAGCAAACATACTGCTAATTCATAAGTGTACAAGGCAAGATTCTACACAACTTGCACGATCCTTCATATGCATCTCCTACACAACCCACCTGTGATGTTTAAAAGAAACAGGCAGAATAGAGGTCCTAAAGCTTACTTTATATGCAGACTGCCATTGTTGTCCTTTTTTTTACATCATAACCTCTTTAAATAATCACTACATAAAACATGAACCTTTCAATTTAGATTAACTCTTACAAGTATAACCCCTTCGCTTATGTTGGGTTTTTCAAAATTCCCTAGTATCATCACGATAGTTGAGTTGCCATCATTAAAATTTGATTACTATCGATCGAAAGTTATACACAATGTGTATAACTTCCAATTGATAATTTTTTTTCAAACAGAAAAACACAGCCGCACAAGTTTATATCAAATTATCATTCATGAATATTTATTTCAGACTACATGATATACGCTTGTGTCCTTCAACATGAGAAAAAAAAGCAAGAAAATAAAAAGAAAGTACAATTCAAGCATATTCTTGTGGCTACTCAAATGTACAAACAATACAAATTTTACACATAAATAAAAGAAATTGAATATATTTTGATGATTGGTTTAATTACAATGAAAACAAAAAGAAATATAACCCTGTCTATGGTGAAGCCTACATTCAAAGTAGTCCAAAGTCTGTACAATAATGCTTATGAGTGATACAAAAATCATTTCATACATGTACGACTAAACCACAGATAGATACAGCATGAAAAGCTATAAACACATTCATTCTGACCATACCCATGGACATTCAGTCGAGGATTATCTAACAAGAGTATAAACATATTTGTATTAATAATATATATTTGTGTGGTATTTATATGTATAAACAAGTGAATAAATTAAGGAAACATTCAAACATATTACAAATATAAATACAAATGCAAATACAAAATGGTGATAAACTATTCATACATTTTCATAAAAAATAATCAATAGAAATTTACTTACAGGAAATTTCTTATTTCCAATAATGATCGCAAAGTGGATAGTGTTTGATAACAAATGTATGATAAAAAGAAGCTGATACATGCACAACTTTATTACGTCTTATAGTCTGAATATGACATACAGTGTACATGTACAGCCATGTCCTAAATGGACATATGTACATTAATAGTTTCATTGAAGACTCGTTATATTCCAAAGGACAAGGAATCAAATTGTTTTTCATCAATCTCTGCTCGAAAAAAAGCTGGTGGGTGTTTCATAAAGCTATTCATAAGTTACAAATGTTTTTTTCACACATGACCATTAACCCTTTCTTGTGGAGAATGATCCAATCAAGTCCAATAGTCTATTGATATAGCGCCTTTTCCTTGAATTTCAAAGCACTGCTCATAAACTACTCCATGTTTGGGGCACTAAATCAATAATTCAACAGATCAGCTTAGTCCATGCATTTCATTGTCCTCTTAACTTTATGAAACATCCACCAGGTATACATGGAGAGAAGCCACTGCAGCCATTCTATCCATATCTTTAGGGTAAAATTCCCCCATTTTCTTTCTATTGTTCAAATATAACCGAGTTTTAACTTTGTAGAAAATAATTCAATTATTTGTTGATTCAAAGGTTTGTGGCACAAAACATGTTATAATCATGAATATAAACTCGACAAAGACAACAGAAAATGAGAGGAAGATAGGGTAACAAAAATTGGCTGTCTAGAAGTAAAGAAAACTATAATGCTGACAGAAAGAATTTGTGCGCACTTGTATCATTTTGATGACGGTAGCGTGGTTTGAAAGCGATTTTTCACACCGTTTGATCCTTTTAATTTCTGTTTGCATTATTTGATTTTGCCCTCTTTATGGGTATTTTGGGGTGAATTCTTATAACAGCAGGACAAATTGCTTCCTCGATTGTATGTATACTTGTGTGGAATATAACTTTCCTCCACCACTCTGAACATGGTAACACGAGAAAAACATGCTTTCAAACAATTCCCTTTCCTGTAATTGCTGCATAGCATTGTATAGACTAGTAGAACGATGGAGCATTTAATGACAGGACTTGTTTGATCTGAGATTTGTACCGGAGTGTTGACTCAGTTTGAAGGGCATCCGTCTCACAACCGGGAGTTCAAACCCCGGCCGCTTGAAACAAAAAGACATTAAAAGATGGGAGTTACTGCTACCCTGTTTGGCACTGTGGCAGCCGGGCTCACAATCAATTGGGCAAAAAGACTTCAAAGTATTTCTACTTCAGATTTCATTTTAAACAATAAAATATGGATTAATTTTCATTTTTTGAAGTTGACTTACAACTTGTTAGATTACAAATAATGACGAAACTCTCCCCTGATGGTCATCTGTGGGAGAGCAAAGTATAGCATTGGGCAATTTAAAAGACAGTGTTGGTCTTGAGAGAATTTTAAAGGGCTTTTAAACCAAAGCTCCAAGATGAGATGGGTTCAAAATGACAATACTAGTCATGTCATCAATACTTGAACAGCTAGTTATGATTTCAAGATGTTGATGAATACCTCAAGCCAAACTGGTTCCCCATTCAGTTTTGTGGCATTAGCTTAAGTTGATGTATCAATACTGATTTACACCTTCATGTACAATTAATTGAGTGAAAATTACTGTATTAGCCACAATCTACATGAAATTAGCTGAAGTAAAGTCATATATTGTGAGAACAGTAGAAAACTACATTCTAACATGTTGGTGCTTAACGTTCAAAATTCAATCACGAATTTAAAAACAGCTTCATACAAGAGCGACAGGAGTACTTTAGTGGGGTGCAGGTGGCATGCAAATATGAGAAAATCTTTGAAAAAAATGTACATGCTTTGTTGCACGAACCTTCAAAACAGAACTGTGAATTGATGGAGTGATATCAATAAAAGTATGATAAAATTCTGAGGTAAAATGTAATTTATATCGCAATCACAAATGGATATGGAGAAGGTTCAATGCCAAAACAGCCTCTGAGCGCACATACCAATAGCACAGTGAAAATATCTGAACAAAGATCATTGTTTTCCTTTTCATGTGAGAAGTACAAAATAGGGCTGCATAATATGACTACAATATTGTCACATCAAACATCATATATCATCACTCACAACATGGTTTTTTTTAAGTGAGTGGTCTTATGCTTCGCAGACAACGAACCTGTTTCAAACTGCTCCAAATCTCTTTGAAATCCAGATATCATCCCATCACTATAATCCTATAACCTGGGTTCACGTTTTAAAGGGTCATAACAGTGTCAACCCTTACAAATCTTTCCCTGTCTATTGCACCTGGGTTATATGTTAGCAAATAGAAACAGCTACAGAGAAAAGAAGTTAAATGTGAAGAGTTTGACAAGTGTTCATTGGGGACGTATCACCTTATCATAATATCACAGCTGGTGATAATCTTATATGCAAATATGTTATATTGTACAGCCCTAGTAGAAATGAATAAATAACATACAGATTAAAAGAAAGGATTCAACAAGACTGGAAAACAGGAAAGGACCTCAAGAGGTAAATCCATTGAAACACATGTAGGAGGAAAGGATCAAAATATCTGTATAAGCAACACAGAATTTATACCAACCAATGAGAAACTTCAAATTTGTACAAGTATCTGCCAACAAAGCATAAAAAATAAAACTTCTGTTTGAATTCAGCAAAATAACATATGTATGTTCAATACTGCTTTGATCATCATTTAGAATGCACCTGTTTAAAACAAAACCACACATTTGCTTTACACAACCCACTGTTCAATATATGATAGTTCCAAGCTTTCTTACAAACATGCCATCAATAACTAAATCGCCAATATCATGATTCTATTGAACACAAATCATTCCACAAACTTTATCTCTCCTTCTCTTCCTTTTTGCTTGTTTTAAAATAAAAAATCTGCATTTTCTCATTAAAAGAGTTAAGACCACCAAAAAGTCAACCAAAATAATTTGAGTACAAACTTGCTTCATACTAGAGTTGGAACAAAATGCTGCTTGAATGCATTTATAGAACATTTCAAAAAAATTTGATTACATTCTTAGAGAATTCCAAACTCTTTCATAATCTCATTATTGAGCTTGGTTTGAATTCTTCCTCATGGTCAATTCCATCGAACGATCAACTTGTTAAAATGTCTGCCCCAATATTTCTCCATTTTGACTTCACATCATGAACAACCGTACTCTAGCCATGATGATGTGAGAGCAGTACTCATTTTCATTTAAAGCAAAAAGCAGAGAGCAACCGTTTTAGAAAGGTCCCACACATACAGGGGGTCCAATGGTCATACTTCATGGAATTGCCCAAATGCTAAAACACATTTGCGGCCTAGGGGTGTTTCACAAGGTGACTTAGAGTCACTTAAATTCCAAATTGCATATGGTATAAAAGGTATCACCGCAATTGGTCAAATCAAGCTAATGCGTATCAATCTATTAGGTAGCAGGTAACATATTATTTGCGCGTTGGCGTCTAGGCATGAATAAAAGTCACAATTAAATCTTTGTGAAACACCGCCAAGTTTAATTCAAGGAGGAAAAATGTAAAACTTTTTTTTCCTGCACTCTTTCTACGTTCTAATGATTTGTGTGGCATTCCAACCACATTGAAAGCTAAGCAATGATCGTGGAAATTGTTTTGATTATTGACTGCATTGACTACAATGTACAATTAATCATGAAAATCAAGCGTACGATTAATAGCTAACCTCTGTTACGGACCGAGGCTAATTGGCAACCCACTTCAAGACATGGCCAGCTACTGATAGAAAGTCAGCTGGTATTGTTAAAATGCTTAAAATTTTGAAATACAGTTTGTTTCAGCTTGCTCTGCATGATACCATTCAAATTACTGACAGGGCTTTAATATTAAACAGATTACATCAGTCCCTGTGTTATATTTCCTTTTAGAAGGCACTAACTACAAAATAAACAAAACGATAAAGATTTGACATTGCAAGATGAGTGAAGCTCCACCCTTTTCAGTATAATTTCAAACAGAAAGTAAACACTTTAACCCAATCATCACCATGCCCTGTATTATCAGGCCATAGCAAGAATACAATTGATATCAAACTTAGCACAGGAATAAAACATTTCAGTAACTCAAATTCATCTCTGAATAACTGCAGGTCAATATGTAAGGCAACTGCATCATGGTACACAATGAAAACAACCAACCTTGTCTTTCAACCACTCAAAACAAACCTTGCACCATTTCGAATAAGAAAACAAATCCTTAAAAAAAAATTCCCCACAACATTCTGCTAGCCAAGGAGCCCTTTACATACACTTATTCTTTCAAATACATAGGACAATTTGGAAAATATAAATATATATGTAATGCCCTTTTAAAATTGTAAAGTTGTAGGTGTCATCTTTTCTCACCAAGTTATACATTAAAAGAGATTTACAATGAAAAAAGAAAATATACTGACAGGAATACACGATCTGGTAGACCATACCAAGGTAAAGGTTACAGGGCTACAGGTTAAATATGATAAATCATGGGTCCTTTTTTGGAACGGGGGAATTTAAGGAAGTTAATTTCAAGTGAAATTATATCAAAGTGATTGGTTAACAATGGTTTGACTTTTAAAAAATCTGAGCTAGAAGGTCACACTTGTCACCTGTGTCTGTGATATGTTACAAAAATGAAGCCCAGAAAAAATATTGTTCGAAAATAATTATTCAGTGCTTCAAAAATTGAAATATAAAGTGACCGGAAACACCATCTTAATTTCATCCCATACACTTATGTGTAGTATTTAGGCGTCTATAAGACATCTATTTACAAAATCAGGGTTTGCCTTGTAGTTTTAGCTTTTCATTCTCAATAATGGTTGTTTTCAGGGTTTATTAGTTCTAATACATGCACTTGTATACATGTTTCATCTTGGTTTGAGAATTTTTTAAATCGGCCGCTCACAAAGTTAAACAATCCCTTTAAACAAGCAAATAGTTACTTAAAACAAACCATTCGAACCAGATTGAAGACTACCAGCCATCATATCAAATTTGTATTCATCACTTCTATTCATTCAAAGCTTCCATCTCTATTCTGTTAACATAACACTACCAACATGTTATCTCCAATCAAATTTTACAGTAAAAAACATGATGCAAAACCATTTTTTTTTAATGACTAGTATCCAGTTTTTGTCTAACAAATGAGACAGAACATGGGGCACCTGTCTGAATACTGCTTGGTTAATATAAGCATCACAATACTAAGATACATGTATCTGACGGGAGGTAACTGGATCTATAATTGATCTTCTCATATTCCATCTCTCTCTCTTTGTTCTACGGGTATTGCCTCTACTCTTTCTCCAATGTCTTCCAAGGAAGCAAGAGAGTGCTGAACAACAAGAAACATAAAAAAAGCTTTGGAAGGTGCATGGGTGATAATGTATCACAAAGTATGAATATATATAGCCTCTTGGTGTCCTAGATGTGTCTTGCTACATAGATATTACATCATCTTTATAGACGGTGTAATGCTTTGAGACATGAGGTTACAGATTCTTTCACGTAAATCTCAGAGGCAGTTCTTCATTGCTTAGTCATCACATTCCTACTCCCTTTATTTCTTGGAATCTTCAGATGCAACAAATGGTGCTATGATTTCACAGTCTTTGAAGAATATCCTCTAGGCTCTTCTTTGTTGCCTGATCATAACTTTTTAACTATGAACATTTCTCGCAACAATCTCAATATGTAACAGAAGGTGCCATGATTTTGCACATCTGGTTGAAAAGCTTTGAAGAAAATCCTCTTGGCTCTTCTTTGTAGCTTGATCATAGATAACTACATTCTAATTCCACACATTTTTTCACAACAATCACTAAATTGCAACAAATGACAGATGCTGCATTGCCAGGATTTTGCCAAACAGGTCAAAGAATCTTTGAAGGATATCCCCAAGGCTCTTCTTTGTTGCATGATCATCGATAACTGCATTCCAACTTCTAACTTTCCCATCTTAGCCATACCAAGAAACCATGGTATTACACTCTCAGCCAAAACAAGAAACCACAATCAGTAAAGATGGTGCAAATAATACAAAAGCAATTGCATTAGAAATGTCTGTGTTCTCATTCGCCAGTAAATCCGCACGTCTCCTCTATAGCACACGTCAGTTTGTCAAGGAACTTGGAGTAGTTTTCATATGGTGGGATGTCAAGACGGTTGAAGCTGAAAAGATAAAGTTAATGGAGAATTAGATTCTTCATCTGAAATAATAATTTGATAATTGAATGATTCACATAATCAGCATCATTAATACTGATATTAGAATTAAGGACTGTCCTCCATTCATTATCATTATAACATACATCTACATCATCTTTTCATATTCATTGTGATATCATGACTATCATCACCATTATTATTATGGCTATATGGATAAAAAATAACCATGTTTCATCAAACAAAAGCAGGACCACAAACTTACCAAACTGTACAAAATAGTATTCATATATTTGGCAAGCATAACCCATGTTTTATTTTGCCTAAACAAGAGAAGGGGAGCATACTCTTGCTTAAAGATAAATTCCAGTTGTGGTAACGATTTCAAAATGAGTTCGCACGGAATCCAATAAAATGACCACTAAAGTGTCTGTTCGTATAAATAAAAAATATCTGCCAAAGGATTCTGGAAGAAATTGTGTAATTGCTGAGAAATTAGCAAATAAGCACGGGATTCGGGTCAAGCGTTAGGCCGACATTCAAAGCAATAATATTGCACTGTCCCATGTGCGCTTATCTGTGTTGGTGATCTTCAGTGTGAACATTTTCCTGCGTAGCTTTCAAGATTTCACGTAGTTTGAGTTTATGTAACTGTACCAGATCTAGATCCTCGAGGATATAGTGACAATTATGCCTGGTTTACAGACTTTCTCTTGAAATCAGTGTTTACTGCAACTACTTTCATTTATCTTTAACATTGTAACTTCAACCTATAAACTATGTCACAAATTATAATATAAAAAAAATCAAGGAAACTTGGAATCTGATTGGTTTGTCATATTTTGTCATAAAGTTGTAGTATTTGTCATTGATCACAAGTTTAGTGATACTGGGCCAACCTCGAAGTAGCAGTAGGTACATACCATGTATGGGCCTTGGGTAAAAGGTCTGTGCTAGCATCTATTTGATGAATGGTGAACAGACGTGGGCTCAATGCACCAGTAGAACCTGATGAAAAAAAATTATAAGATCAAGGCAAATTACTCTGACTGAACTATAGCTCTTAAGAAAGATTTTTTTTTATGCTTCTTTTGTTGTCTCCTCCATCTTTATCGTGTGTTTTTTTCTTCTGAGTGAATTGTCATTTCAACAAAATGTTAACAAAATGAAAAAAAATAGATTGAATTGAATCAATGTCTATCAAATAGAGAAGACAATAGTCTGTAGTATGTCACCTGCCCAACACTCTTTAAATATACTTTCAAACATTTTCACCAGATGATTTTACATAAACTTCTATATAATGAAATCATAAAAATTAGACAAAAAAGAGAAAAACCGAGAAGATTTTGCATAATTAACCTCTTTACAATGTATTAATCAAAGTAATCAAAGTAATTAAACAGGAAAAATGATTCCTTGATGGTACTCACCTTGAAGTGCCTTGAACCCTTCTAAAGGCACCTTGGATGTTCCAGTAACAAACTGCAAGAGTCTTGCTCTCTTCTCCTCATCAAAGGAATCAACTGCTTGCCAGAACCATTGGACAATGGCAGTCTCCAGAGAACAGTTCTTCAGCCTGGTATTGTTCTTCCAGTCCTCAACGTCGATCTTGCCCAGGCCGTTGATCAGGAGCTCCAGCTCACGCTCGTCGAACGGTCTGAGGAGCCGCGGTGGGATGAGCTCGTGAAAGCCCTTCTGGAGAGCCAGGAACTGGGGTTCGATGCCACGCAGGAAACGCCATTGCACAAACAGTCTGTTGGGTGAAGACAAAAGCAGAAATAGTTCAGAAGTGAAATCATCTAAACTTCAGACTCATTATCAACTAAATATGATGTATAAAAGATCTGGAGGTTATCACCAGTGATTGTGATTACAAAGTCAGTATACCACCTGCTCATTTGTATCAACATACATCCATGCACATGAAAATGGGTGAAGAATCAAGAATCAGACTTGCTTAGTAACTACAATATTTTCACCATATTTTTCAAAGACACACTGGGTAGGATGTGGAATTTTGAAACGTATCTCAAGGGAGATGGTCACCACATTGCCGTGATGGACAATCAAAGAAATGACCACACATGATATAAGGAATGATGGAAGGAATAGGGAGAATACCAAGGTTAAGATGAAGCAAAAGAAATGCTGTCATTGAAACTATAACAGCTGAAGGAGACAGCTCATAGTCGAGGGGAGATGAGAAAGTACCTATGGGCCATTACCAGATTCACTTTATATGGCAGTGAATCCAAACTTCGCACGTATATCCATAATCCGCGGACTGTCATTGTCTAAAAAACTAGCCAATATCCTTAAAATCTGGCATCATCAACGTAAAGTGCAACCTATAATTACCCTTTGGCGTAAGTTTCTTTAGGATGAGTTCAGTATTCATGAAAACATTGACAAAAGATCAGCAAATTTGTCACCGTTAACGCCCGTTCCTAATAAATCTGATACTCTCAACAAGCATCCCGATATCATCATTTTGCAAGCAGATATCATTAAAAATGTGAGTTCAACGTGGTTCTGACTGATTCTATAGCATTTTGTTGTCAATCTGACAAAAATATCTCACCTTTTGAGCTTGAGCTTTTGTTTAAATCTTCACAAAATTTTTGGTCCGCGAAGTTAGGTCACACTTTTGGAGAATGGTTTTCCAGCACAGCGCGTATTCGTATATCGGAATAGAATTTTGAGATCGTGATACCGGCAAAATGCCTTGACCGCCTTCACATTTTCGTTAATGATTTTACAGTTTACGCTCTTGCTGACAGTGAGGTAACTATTACTTGAATTGGTTTTGTATAAATTGTGTAAACAAATTTAAGCCTGATGAATATTTTTGAAAAGTCCGCAAAGTTTGGACACCCCATCATACCTAAAAAGGTGAAATACAATTGTAAGTAAACTACCTTGTAAGACTGATTTCTTTCTGTGTTTCTACTTACTTGACATATTTCTTCTTGTTTTCCTCCGTGACTGGGATATTCATACCATTGGGTTTGAGTTCATGGACCTGCATCTGTCCGAATGAGTTGTGTTCCACTGCAAAAGTATTCTCCAGTATACCAGTGATATCATTCTCTCTGTTGAGTAAAAATAACATAAAATGGTTTTTAGATAAAGAGGAGGACCTCTTTTTAAGCACGTAATACAGTGACAGCCAAGGCTCATTGCTTGCTTTCTTTGATTTCTAACCCTTTAATTAGTTTTAGGTACATGCAAACAGGCATGGATTCTTTGTGGGAAATCCAGCTTTCAGTTATTGTGCCTACCTAAGGAGCTCACTAACAAATATCAGAGCTGCCAACCTGAAAAAAGAACATTTCAGTATTTTAAAAGCAGAAAATCAGTATTTTTATGATGACATCAGTATTTTTAATGAAATACCATAAGACAACACATAAAAAAACTTTAGAAATCAGTATTTTGCATGAAACCATCAGTATTCTTCTTATTTTTCAGTACTAAATACTGAAAATCCGTACTACTTGGCAGCTCTGAAATATAGTGGCCTCTGTGTTCTTGAGACTGACTAAACTTAACCCTATACAACCAAGGTTATTCAGCAATTGTATCAGTGACGTTTTTGCATTCACACACAATGAATTATTCCAATTTGCAAAAGATACTCATTGAAAAAAGAATTCTTTTTGGATTTGTATGTGGGATTATGTTCTTGAGCAACATTTGGCAAATCAGGACCAGTGTTTGTAATTTGATATTTCTGATAAAGATCTTCAAGGAACTCACAGTATCCATACAAGGCTCCTGTACACCTCAGGGTCTACTGTCTCCATGTCCTCAAGACTGACTGGCTTTCCTAGAAGCTGCTTGTAGAATGGCATGGTGAAACCTCCATCTATGTAGTGACCATGGAAGATGGCAAGACCGATCACTCGTCCAACAAAATGGAAGTAGGATAGATGTTCCTGGATTGAGAGATTAGATGAGAGAGAGAGAGGATAATGATGTGTGATTTTATCTTGAGAAGATTACTTCATGGTTCAATTTTTTTTTTCAATTCAATTCGGTTTATTATGAAAGACATTGTAAAATAGTCCGAAGACTGACACATACGAAGTTAACAGAAAAAAGGAAAAATATATTTAAATTATATACCTACGAATTAACAAAATATAATAAGAACATAATAGTAAGATTAAATATTGCACTCGAGGTTCTACACATTACAGAAATATAATCAAGGGGATAATGCTATATAAAGAGAAAATAGAATGACCGATATAAACACACAAAAGTATTGGGATATGTATTATGTTGATTGATTTCAATGTACACTGAGGGGGGGGGACTTTTGTTGTAAATAATGAAAAAGGAGGTGAAGGGTGAAGGGAAGAAAACAATGCCATATTTTTACACACAAATTATATACGAACATGAACAAGGGTTGAGTTCAATGGCATATAAAGAGGCACATATCACAGAGCAGCATTCAATAATGCTGTGACATGAGGGATAGTTGAGTTCTTGTATCTCTGATGGTAAGGTACATATATTTTGTCTGGATGCAACATTTGTGTTATTACTCAATAAAATACCACTAATGTATTCAATATTTTCACTCATTCATATAAACATTTATTTTGATCAACATCATCAGCAGCAGAATATCATCACCATCATTGAGGTTATCACAATCATCATCATCATTGAGGTTATCACAATCATCATCATCATCCAACTCCTTCTCCTCCTCCTCATCATCAGCATATCATCGTCATCTTTATCATCTCCACAACCACCAACGTCATCCCCACCACCATCATTAACACTATTTTAATCATCATCATCATCCTCATCACCACCATCATCACAACTATCATTATCATCATCATCATCAACATCATCGTTATCGCCATCATCGTCGTCATCGTCATCATCTTCATCATCATCACCACAATCATTATCATCATCACCACTATCATCATCATCATCGTTGTCATTGTCATCGTCATCATCATCATCAAGATCATCACCATCATCATCACCACCACCACCATCACCACCTGTATCCTTACTGGATTGACTCCTGAGTCTGGGTTGATCTGTAATGTATAGATATCATCCCGAGAGTACTGGAAGAGACCATAATAAGGATTGAGCATCTCGTGTGATAGGAGGTACAGCCACTCCCTTGTGATGCCTCCATAGTCCAGACCCTCCTCTGACTTGAACTTGATGGCCAATCGTTTCCTAAGGTCCTTCGGCTTCAGCTTCATGATCTGACGGTAGGATTCCTAGGGTTGAAAATTGCAAACACACATGAAGGCATGGAGCTTTTTGTCAGGGTGTCCTATAGTTATGTGTGGACACTCTTAAAGATGTAATGGAGAATATTGTATAGTTTAACATCTACTCAAACTTTTTGCCCAACAGAAAATAAAGAAACAATAGAAAAGATAATTTGAAAATACACTCTTACCAAGAAGGAACAAGCATGGGAAATATTGTTTTTACTAGATTTTCACTACTCAAGAGATTTTGAATGAGAGACATCCAGAATGTTCTTCTTGAGTACAATTCATTTTTAGGTAACAAAATGAGACCTGTAAAAGCTAACAAGGAAACTGAAACAACTGAAAGTAATTGTCATAAAATATAAAATCATTGCAAAATTATAAATTATTTGGTCAGATTATTCCATATTTGAAATTAGTCACTCATAGATACCACAATTCCAGATGTTAGCAATATCAAATTGCCTTTTCAGTTAAAGGGGAATCCAACCCAAATAAACACTTGTTTTTATAAGGAAAAGAAATGTCAGACAAGTTGATAGGTGAAAGTTTGAACAATATCGGACAAACAACAAGAAAGTTATGAATTTTTAAAAGATGTAAATATTGGTAATCACTATACCCATGGAGACTTCAAATTGGCCGAGCATGTGATGTCATAGTGATGTAAGGCAAGGACTACTCTTCCATGTACTCCAATACATATTATGGCTAAAATGTCATTTTGTCCCAAAGTTTTATTTCAAATTGAATTTTTCTTTCATGAGGACATAAAACAACATACTACCTGGGTTATATTTAGAATACTTCCCCAGGGGAATTGGTACTTAGGAGAAAACCACAAATCCCTGATAATAAAGTACATGGCCTGTGGGAAAGTTGTCCTTGCCCCTTGTCATAATTTACTTACCCAGTTGCCAATTTGAAATCTACATAGTATTAGTGATCTCAATTTTAAAGCAGCTATAACTTTCTTATTGCTTGTCCGATTTCTTTCAAATTTTCACCATTCTGTTTATTTTTCTTCTTCCCAACACATTTTATGGCCAAGGCTGGATTCCCCTTTAACAACTGATCATTAATTCGTTAGAGCATTGGACTCATAATCGCAAGGTTGTGAGTTCGAATTCCAACTCTGCCATTGTCTCCACTTTGATGAAAAGGCCCGAGAGTAATATCTGTCGTCTATAACGTCAGCCACTATGACTGATAAATTTAGACGTAAAATGTTTCATAGGTAATTGGTTATATACCAGCTTGGCGTTTACCAGCAAAATGCTCTCCTGCCGAGTTCCTACGGGAGTTACCACAAACAGAAACAGAAACAAAAGTTGTAAATAAATGTATCATAAAGGTATTTTGGGAGTATAATGAAATGCTAACCTCAAAGATGTTTTCTCTTGAGACCTCTATCCTACAGTGTCCTGTCTGAGGTTGAACTGTAGCTAACTCTGCATGTAATAGCTTCATCTTCTGGACAAGGTCTCTCTTGTACTTCGGTACAGGCGATGAATCTGTATTGCCATTATGTCTAGGTATTAAATAAGAGGATTTTAAGCATTAAAACCACTGGAAACATATTAAGCATCGTGATATTATAATAATGACAGTATTCATTAGGTGCGATCTTTTCAGTAATCATGTTTAAAATGTCTTAGGAATAGATATTGTATGCGCATTTCGTAAAAACCCATACATGTAGTTGATATAGTTTCTCATTTCACTTTATCAAACTAAGGGGTGCTTGAACAGATGCTCCGGGCTGAAAATATGATTTGAAACAGATAAAGAAAAATCAGACAAACAAAAGACTGAAAATTTGATCAAAATCAGACAAGGAATGACAAAGCTATGGCATTTTAAAGATTTGCTTTATTCCGGTAAAACAGTTCAAGGCATGTCTTCATGAATATTCATTGGGTACACCAATGATGTCTTATCCCCACTAGTTCTTTTGCATTTTATTATATGAAATTAGATTCATTCAATTTTATCTACCAAGAACTAAAACAATTGGATTGACAAATGATTAAGTGCATTAGATATTCAATGCTGCAAATTTTTTTTTCATTATGAGGGAGACATATTTACACATGTATGTAAAAATGAAACAATTATGATTTCAAAAGAAAAAGGAAAGTGGAGGAGTGATAATCCAGGGCTCGAATAAATCCAAGGCCATCCAAGGCCATGGCCTTAGATGCCCTCAGAAATGGCCTTGATGCCCTTTCAAGTATTTGTAGACTTAAGGCCAAAATAACTGCCCTTTTTTTTGCTGTGGCCTTGGTGCCCTGCGGTAATCCAGTGCATGTGCCCCATTGAAAAGTGCATTTATTATTGATGCCCTTTTTTGGTGGCCTTGGATGTACCATAAAGTGAAAACTGCCTGCCCTTTCCCTTAAGTGCCCTTTTAAAAAATGGCCTTGCCCCTTTAAATTCTTAATTCGAGCCCTGAGTGATATCATCAGCCCAAGTAATGAATATTCATGACAACGTGCCTATGACTGTTTTCACAAAATAATGGTAAACTTTAAAATTCAATAACTTCATTATTTTTGTGATCAGATTTTGATGGAATTTTCAGCATTTTGCTCTGTGAATTTCAGTCTATTTATTTAGATATAAATATTTTCAGCCCAGAGTACCCCTGTAAGGAAACTGGTATATTGCAAATATCAGCCAGAAACTTGCAAGCTGGGTCAAATCTAAGTAAAGTTAATTGTTACTTTCCATTGCAAGAAGCAGACAAGGGGCCAATAACACAAAGCTTAGCAATGATTGTAGAACATTTTTCTGCAATTGATTCCATGGACTTCAATGTACATTCCAGAGCTGCAAACCTGAACAAGAACATTTCAGTATTTTCAAGGCTGAAAATCAGTATTTTGGTGAGGAAATCAGTATTTTCACAGGAATACCATAGGACAACACACAAACTGAAACTTTAGAAATCAGTATTTTACATGAAACTATCAGTATTCTTCTCTATTTTCAGTACTAAATACGGAAAATCAGTACTACTTGGCAGCTCTGACATTCAATCGTGAAAATCAGGCATACAATTAATTGCTAACCTTTGTGTTACGGGACCCTGCGATCAATCGCAAGACTTATGACTTGGGGACTTACAGTAAACTTATGATAGATTTATACTTTTTGGAATGCCCAAAATATGTTTAAAATGACAAATTAAGCAAACAATTACTTTGACATAGCCCTATTGATGATCTGAGCATCAAGCCTTGGATCCGTGAACTGCGTTGTCCTGTTATTATGGTCTACATAGTAGACCCTCCCGGTAGCCGTGTGTCGCGTCTCCCACCCAGTAGGGAGCCCTCCGAGGTCAGCCTCGTTGATGTGAAGGTCACGTGGTAGTCGGGGGTCGTGCCACGTACTGTCCCCCGTACTCGTGTCTAAGAAGTAGACCTGGCCTTGTGATGTTGTGCGTTGTTCTAGTTATTAAGAGGAATTTCATACATATATTTATTAGTTAATAATGAGTCTGAAGATATTTTATGTATTTTAGACAATTTTCAGTGTAGAAGCTACATGTATTAGTTATATGAACTGAAGTTCTGATTTTGATTCATTTGGATAAGTTATGATTGAAATTAATTTGGGATACTCCCAATTTTTATTTTGATACCTGGAGCAAAGGTCTAAAAAATAATGCTTCATTTGTAATGGTTGTAAAAGATTGATGACAAGAAAACCTTGGATAAGCGGGACCAAGTGTGTAATAGCTTATTTCATATAACAGTTGCAATTTCGAAAGAAGACTCAGACAAAATCTTTCACATGTTTCACATAATACTGCAAGTCATCAGAGAAAAGAGGTTCTTGGTTGTTTGCTGAATGCTGATACATGTGCATTAGATGTTACACATGTGGCATAAACCGAAATGAGCTGATAATCAAACATGACTGTTCCCTCTTAAAGTGAATTTCAATAGGAGTAACAATATGAACTGAGTGAGATCCAGACTGGGTTTGTTGATATTTATCAGTTCCTAGGCAAGCAGATTTAAACAGCTGTGTGTTCTTAATCCCACATCAGACAATATGGGGTCTCTCACCATATCCCTCTGGCAGATCGATGACTCTGTGCAATGTTGATCGATCCATGTAGTTTCTGAGCCTTGAGGATGCCCTTCTGCTGTACTTGCTGTGGTCGTCCGATGAGCGACCATGCCGACTGGACGCCCCTGACCGCCCCCCTTCATGGCCCTCCCCACTGCCCCCTCCTCTGTCGCCATGACTGGTTCCTCTATGATGTTGAGATGAGGAGGAGGACGATGACGACGATGAGTGGTGGTGGTGGTTGTGATGGTGACCGTTGGCGTGGGTGGACGTCCGTGATGAAGGAGCATGGGTGCACTCAGAAGCAGGCCTAGGTGGGAGGGGGTGAAAACAGTAATTCAAAGATAGAAAGATTCAAACTACATCGTTAATGCAAACCTGTTTATAAGGACCAAGGGATGCATCTTTTCAGGTGCTTCTGTGACCCATCCCCTATCTCTCTAAAAAATGTGGGCCTTTCAAACAGAGTCGTGAGTTTGGTTCGAATCATAGCCATGACCTGTTTTTCCTTCAGCAAGAAATTTATCCCCACTGTGCTGCACTCGACCCAGTTGAAGTGATGGGTACCCGGCATGATTAATTCCTTGCATGCACTGAGCGCCAGTGATGTTAGCTCAAGCTAAAGTGCTTTGTATCCTCAGGCAAATTTGCTATACAGTATAAATCGAGCTATTATTATTAATGCATATGATGAATTCAATCCTAATGTCACGATATATCAAAATGAAATCAACAATAGCTTAACATGCATAGCGTTGCAAATACAAGGTAAATACACTTACAAAGAGAGATATTTTGAGAATCACACAAATGACAGTTCAAGCTCTGTCTTACTGTCTTACAAACATGAAGTAAAGAAGTCAAGCAATATTTTACATTCCACTTCCACAAACAATGTATGTAATCTATGTTTCATCTTCACATTCTTTTTCTCAACTGCAACAATCATAATATTTTTTTTTTCTCTTAATGAAATAGCTATTAGTTTGAAAAAGAAAGTAATGTTGCAACTTTCAGCATAACAAGAAAATTCCCTCATGTACTAGGAAGAGAATGTCCATAAATTGCAGAGTTAATCACATATGACAGCTGGGGAATGCCAAAGAAATAATCTGTTTCTCATAATATCTTACAACATTTTGATATGGCATGGAGCAAAGTCTCTAAACATCTATCCCTTGCAATCTTGTTTCCTGATCGCATTTCTTGGCAAACCGCAGCGAATTCTCTAGGGATGTTATATGATACGTTGAGGAAAGTGGGGAATAAAGGTGGAAATATTAAGGAAGTAAAGTGTGTGACTGTGACTGACTGAGGGGAATCAGTCTATCTCTTTACACAGGTTAATCATACCATACAACACAGACAAAGCAAAAATGGTCTGGACTACTCACATATGTCTGCAATACCCAACCTCGATAAAATTGTGTTGATCTTAATCATAAACTTGCATTAAGCCAAGTTTTCAAAATCAAAATGACATGTAAGGGATGAGAAGTCTGATTAGTCTATCGAAAAAAAAAACCCTAAATAATTCAACACCTATGCAGCACTCACATCTTTTGACAATATATCTATTTTTGCCACTCTCCACCCAGGTGTAATAAATAAGAAATTCACTGAATGCTTGAGCACGCGACCCAGGTGTAATAAATCAGTGCACCGTCAGAAGAAATTCATTGAATGCCTGAGCGCCCAATTAGAGTAGCAGTGCTATAGCCAGGGTAATAGTATGCAGCGCTTAGAAACAGTTTACTAAGCGCTATATAAATTTTGCATAATATTACTATTATTATCATTAAAATGAACCAAGGTGGGTGATTTACCTTGTAGGTCTCTCCCATTGTGTTGTTCTTGTGAGGTGATTGACAAAATACACTCTTCCTGAGGTTGACATACGCTCCTCCCACCTGGAAAAAAGAGTGTATATACAAACATTGTGAATAAAACTATATTCTATGTAAGCATACAAAACACAGCATAAAAGGGTATTTGTAAGAATGACAAATATGAGATACCTGTAGGACAGTTCTTAATGCCTGAGGCAAAGCTGATTGTGTTACATTAAGTAAAATGTCTCACATTTCTTTGTCTTCAATCTCCCTATATGTACAGGTACCCAAGTTTACTCCATCATAACCCACAAAAAGACATCCCAGCTGATTACCAATGCAATGAATAATTGATGTACATGTACTGTGCATATTTTACTCTCTAAGACATAAACTTTATACTGTAACCCTGCCCTGTACCAGTTAAACTTCATTTCTTGTGTTTCAAATAGAGAAAACCTGGTTTACAGACTGAACAAACATATGACCTTGTGACTCTATAAGGTACAGATAGGGCACCATTCGTTTCATATAACAACTAGACATGCTAAATTACTATACTATGAATTCCTTCACATGTAGCCCCTACGTAAATAATACACATTAAAAAGTACGATGACAGCCACATCTGTAGTTAGTTCAGTTAAATGAATACCATCATTGCCAGTAGCTTGTTACCTCAATGGATATGTGACCCTCTGCATGAAAATAAGACTTAAGTTACAGCATTGGTGTATGGAGGCTGCACTTTTTAGCAAGTTCTTGCACAATGTTTTTTTTTTAACTTACAGATTTCATCAATTTTAAACTCATGTATGAGATAAGATTTTAAAAAAATCTATAAGAATCCTATTCCTAATTTTTTAAGGGGGTGGGGTCACAGAGCTATTTCAATTACTACTTTGTATCACATTCAGAAAATGGAACATGTTGAAATTCCAATCCATTTTTCATATCAACATGAACAGTGGTATTTTCTTTTTACTTTAAAATAAAATAGAAAAGATCATCAAACAATCCAAAACTTCAATCCACAGTGCAGCTGCCCTCTTTTGAAATGACATCATCACAAGATTTACAAACTTTCCTAGAAATTGTTTTGATGAGTAAGATGTTGTCTGCCTGCTGTCAGAACCTGTTAAACATCTAAAGAGCGCCCTGAGGAACCTGCCTCCAAATGCTCATGTGTACCGATGACACTCAACTTCAGGGCTAGGCGCTTGAAGCCAAATTTGAGAAGCCAAAATGAGCAAAACTTTTAGTTTTTGAAGTAGGAAAAGTAGCGAAAAAAAAAAGAAGTGGCACTAAGAAACATTAATGATAATAACACCTGTACATAATTATGTAGGTTGATGATTTTCCTTGGAGAAAAAAAGATGTCTGATAATAGTATGCCTTGCTTTCTTACAGAGCAATTACTCAATTTCTTTCAGAATCATTTGCACCCAAGATTAATTTACACAAATACATTTACAGGCACTTTAGGTCATTTTGTAAGAATTTTTAATACAAACTGATTTTGTGATCATTATTACCACTGGACTTTGTCTTAAAAAAAACTTTCCTGAAATACACTTTTCAAATAGGCAAGATTTTTATTGCATGAGAGTGTACAAAAGTGCCCCTGATCGAACACATTTATACCAGCACGGTGCTTTGCAAAGACCGAGTATGAATGAATTAAACAAGGGTAGAAAAGCTCTCCCATTCAAGTCTGAAGGCACAGACCTTTGCTTTTTCAATTCGTACATTACTGTACTGTATATAGTGCATAATGTAGAGTCTGAAGTTGTGAGACTACATTCACCATTTACTGTGACACAGAGAGTTTGGAGTGTAGTCTTCACTCAAGACATAGTTTTTTATTTAAGTGTCAAATATGAGTCTGTGCCTGCAGACTACTTTCATAAGTGCACTATCATTTCGTCGCACGCACAACGAACCGTCTTCTCTGCGCAGATACAGTGCGCTATCGCGCCTCGCGATTTCACCACGAACCGTCCCGTTACGATGCCCACTGTGGCGTAAATAATTCACTTCAAGAAAATGTAAAGATACGGGATGTAACTTTGGAACCTGAACTATCGAACAGAGACACCGGTTAATAATTTGCTCTCCTTGTAGGTGCACTTATTGCTGTTTTTAAAAAACCTTTTTTTTAAATGCGTTCTCTGCAAAACTAACTTTCGCATCGGAGTGCGCAGAGAGGACGGTTCGTGGTGCGTGCGACGATTCGATTCCGCCTCCAGTGCATTACCTCTTATGTCTCATTGCACTTCATGCCCCAATAGTCGTTCATATAAAGTTTATATGCAACTTCATATACAGCTTCATTGTAACAGTCCCTAGATTACATTTTTTATTTACTTTTTTATAGCAACTCTTCTTCCTCGTACTCATACTTCTCCTATACCTCATCTTCTTCCTCCTCCTTCTCACCCTTTTCCCTCTCTTCTTGTTTTATTCTTCCTTCATTCCACTTACTTTTCTTTCCTATCTTTTTCCTTTTCTCTTCCTTCACAACATTTGCATCCTGAGCCATCAAATTTAAAGCAGTCACAAAATTGGCAACCAATTGTCACAAAATCCATAACGATGCAATGTGTCATTGAGCTTATTTCAGGTTCAGCAGAGAGGGTTCGATCTCTCCAATGGAAAGGGCAAGGACTTCCAACAACACTTTCCCCATTCAGACGACCACAAATTTGACCAATAAACCACCCCAATAAGATTAGATGTACCTACACTATCCATATACACAACCTGGTTTAACATGCAGCAACTGAATGAGCAATCATTTGTACAACTTTTCCCTGAGTCTAAACTGGGTATTACTCCTTCATCAGCACAGCATCACAGCTGGATTAATCCCCCTTCAGACACATGTCTTCCCCCTCCACCACCCTTTCTAATCCCTTCCTAATAACAAGTGACAACGATCTCAGCCGTTTCACACTTTATTCATCCGTTACCATGGCGATGATTCACACCTGTCAAAGACCACATAAAATATTGTGTTGAAAGGAGTACACAGCCAAACTAATTTTGAGTAGAGACATGTGATGAGATTGTTTTGTGCTAAATACTATCAACAAATATTACTGAAATTGGATAAATTCATGACATCAATTTGTTATCCGTTTAACTTCTCCAGCAAGAATCAGAAACAAGGATCTGTTGTCTCTTTACACTATCACAACTGCCGTACGGTACTAAGGGGTATATGTTACTGTGTGAATTTCTCAAACAAGGAATGGTTAGGTTTAATAAAAAGATTTGTATTATCTCTTGAAGCTTAAGTCCTTATATTTAAACATTTTCAAAACAAAAAAATCTGTAGGGGAAGGCGGGGTAAGCTGAGCATAGGGGCAAGTTGAGCCACCACCCCAGGTCAATAATGAATGAGTCGGACATTGTGGTGGTGTTATATATTGATGACCCATTACATAACCATTTACCCAACCATATTGTTTTAATTTTGAAACAAAATGTACTTTTTTTAGATGGAAAAATACAAATTTCAGCCAAAGAAGTAAAAAAGGGTGTAAAAAAAGAGGAGTGCTTTTTACCCACACACATCTTTATATATAATAAAGAAATAAGAACAATATTGTTAGTCCAGGTATGGATCTTCATTCTTGTCATAGTCTTTTAAATGATGGATGCATAAAAAATGTGTGGATGTGAAAATATCGCATTAAGTTTGGACTGGGGTACTTTAAGCCAGCCAACATGTGGAAAGTTGAGCCATGGTAATTCTTATGGTAATAAGAAAGAAAAATAAAAAAAAAAAACTTTAAAACCATTGATATGCAGGAAGAAATGTGTAAATTCACATGACAGTTCTTTTACTTTTAGAGGATGTTAGTATTTATAGAGAATTAGCAAGTGAAAAGACTTGAAATAAAAAAATTGACAAACTGCTTCTTCCCGCATACATTTTGTACATATTTTTTGTGGCTCAACTTACCCCAGAAGGTGGCACAACTTACCCCACATATGGGGCAAGTTGAGCCATTTGACATCATTTTTTTTAAAGGTCACAATAAATTTCAGTGTGGGGGTACAAAGTTATATATAGGTGAAAAATATTTCCCAAGAATCAAATTTAAAGGCAAGGTACTTATTTCTACAATATCATTAGTCATATCAATTCTAACATGCCAAATGCAAAAAGTGTCACAACTTACCCCGCCTTCCCCTACATTTTCATAACCCAATCAACTAGTGTATGATTTATCATCCTTGTGCATCGCATTTAGCAAATGAATTTAAGTTCAGATTTCCCAAAAGTACAGGCAATTTTCAGTTAATTACAAACAAAGGACCAAGAGGCACTAAGAGATGATTGTCAATCTAATGTAACTAATGATTCTGAATCTCAAAATCAAATTGCTAGCTTCCCCAATTTTATACTTGAGAGCATACCCATAGATGATTTCAAACCAAATTAAGTTTCCGATGGAAAGACTGACTACGAAGCTGCTTTTTGTCTTTTTCTTGCCAAGGGCGAAGAAATGACTAGCAATAATCATGTGGGGCTTACATAGGTAATAAGCATGATTCACTGTGCAAAATGATTTCAAATGAGGTACGAATGAGGATACATCATTTTCGAAAACATAGGTAAAACTGCGATGTCATTTAGATTAACCCCAACATTTGTGTGGACTTTTTAGTATCACAAGGATTAACAGATATCGAATGTCAATGTTCAGAAAACAATTTATATGATATTGATAGTCATTTCCCTAAACAGTGCTGTACATGTTCATTTCAAAGGCTTTTCCTCTTCAATTTGGATACTTTCTTTTATTTCCCGTATTTCTTTTAAATATCAAAATAAAATGAAAATTGACAGAGAATGTATCAAGTTGGAACTTTGCAGATTAGCAGGTAAAACCAATGATTTCCATGTTCCAATTGTGTTATTGAGCGTTTTCTTGCTTCCCTCCGTAATATAAAAATGTAGATGGTATCTTTCCTAAGGTATTCTTTTGATAGGTAACTACATCAAATTTGCCTTGGAAATGACAGTTAGTACCATCACTTTCATCAATGATTATCATTCACCAACACCCCTTAAGAACCATATCACAGACCTAGCCAAGACCCTGTGCCTTCAGAGAAATAGGACTAACTGCGGCAGATCGAAACAAAATCCTGTAGGAAAAAAAATCCCCTTTTTTCAAAATGAAATGTGGCCTTTTTCAAAATGAAATTAATTATTAGCTCTAATAATTAGCTCTATAACTGACCAAAAAGCGAGGTTTTCAACTTCAGAATTGATATTTTTTCCAAACCCTTCGCTCGCTATGCTCACTCGCGAATAATAAAACCTATATCTTATCAATCAGGAATCACTTTTAAAATAAACTTTGCTCACCTTAATTACTACAAAACACACTTCTTCACACAGCTGATAATCGCATGGCGAAAAAATCCATTTGCACCAAAATACCCTTTTTGGCGTATATGTGCCCTTTTTTGGCTTTGCCCCTCCCTCAAATGGAAGTATGTTCCGCTGCCCGTGACTGCCATTGATGCAATCAGGATCCCTGGGCAAACAGGCAGTCAAGAATTCTTACCCATCAGGCAGCTCATTTGGATCTGAAGGTAGCAAAGGATGCGGGTTGATGTTGCGAGAGTCGACCACCGCTCCGCTCGCTGAAGACCCAACCCGATCTCTCGATGTAAGACTGATGACGATCTGACCGCGGATGTTGTCTCCATCCTCCGGTTTGTGCTTGCATAGATCTAACCTTTGATCTGGTGCAATATGGAAGAAAAATTGACGAAAAAATATTATTCAGAGAGAATAGAGGTGAGGTCCACTTGTCATCATGTAGTAATGATTGATAGGTGGGACTAGTTTCCATAAAGCGCCGTGGTTTAGCAGTTCTGACTCTCGCCTTGTAATCAGAGGGTCGTGTGTTCCAATCCCGCCATGGTCTAGTGTCCTCTGGCAAGGCGTAAATCCACACTTTGCCACTCTCACCCAGGTGCTAATTGGGTACCGATAGGAAACAACCGTCATTGTGGTTGGTTTAGCAAGTTTGCGCCTAACAGGCTGCTTGAAATGCTATGAATCCAGTGACCGGGTAATAATAATTGTGAAGCACTTTGAACTGTCGTAGATTAATAAAGCGCTATATAAATGCCAATCATTATAAACAACTGTATGTATAAATATTGTTCCACTAGTATATTCTCACAAATTAAAAAAATATTTTTTATGATGATAATAATGATGGGAGTAGTGATAAGGGATTAGTCCATGACAGTACCAAGACTGGACTTTCTGCATAACTGTAAAGAAAAACTTGACATAGCCTTGACAACTTATGACTAAAGATTTGGCTGACATGTATAAAAAAAAACACAGCAAAGCTCTTTCAAAAGTTCATATCGTTAGTAATACAACCCTCGTATTTGAGCATTGGGAAAAATCTTAAAACAGCCTTGAATAACTAGAAAGGTGTAGACTCTTCAACTTTAGGTTTGGATCAGATACAGGAAACAAATTCCTTGATAGATTCATGGTAGAAGTTCTTTACAATTGATGTCCTTTATCCCCTTACAATGAAACCTTGAAAACCAATGACATATCAACTTAAGTTTTACAAGACACAACCTGTTTGATGGTGAAAGTAACACAACCGGTGCCTTTCAGCCTCTGTATGGCAAACGTAAGAATCTTGAGACAACCTTGAAAACAATATCACATTTAGTTTTACAGGACACAACTTCTTTGATATGTTCATGTTAAAGTTACTTACAACCGGTGTCTTTCAGCCTTTGGATGGCATGGGACAGAATCTTGACACAGCCCAGGAAACCAGCTCCCTGCTTCTTGTGGATCTTCCGATGATTCCATACACTCAGTGTGATGCTGTCACTTAAACTTAAAAATCTGTAAAAGAGAAATAAAAGAGAAAATAAACAATGTTAATTTGCAATTGACTTCTAAGAAAGATTCTTTATTAAAAAAGGTCAGTATTTTCAAAGCTGTTAATACATCAATACATTGATATCTATGTATTAATAGTTATGGGTACATACTACAAGCTATTTCATTTCTATTGATATTGGTACATCCCAAGTCTTACCATCCACTTCAATTAAGAGTTTTGGTGTATATTTGGATAGTAACATGTCTATGACACAGCAAATTGATTTTTTTATGTAAATCTGTTTATGTAAATCTGTTTCAATTAAGAAATATATGTCGCATACGAAAGTAAATAACAGTAGATGCATGTCATCATGCGGTACGTAGTCATGTACTATCTCGGATCGATTATTGTAATGCACTCCTTGCAGAAGTTCCCCAAATTCATGTAAGGCGACTACAGAGTCTGCAAAACTGGGCAGCACGTATTATTCACAAAGTTGACCGTAGACATGATGCTATTCCATTAATAAGGGCATTACACTGGCTACCAGTTAAACAAAGAATATTATTTAAGATTCTTTTTTATGTATATAAATCATTTCATGATCATGTACCAATGTACATCAAGGGGGCACTTCAGGTTCATAATCCTAAACGAGAAGGTTTGCGGTCAGGTGGAGATCATCTTTGACTAACCTGTCGGACAACCTGGAGTAAGGCTGCGGCAAAAGAATGGAACACGCTTCCCGTGACATTAAGATCTGAAACTTCTCTTCATAGATTTAAGAAACAGTTGAAAACATACTTGTATCCAGGATAGATGTAGCTTTTTAAGTATTTGTAAATTGATCTACAGTGTAAACGCTATGATATAGTGTACTATGTATAGCGTTCCTAAATGCCTTATTATTATTTAAATCATATGAAATTATTTTAAATCAAATTACCTTTTTACATGTTGGGTACTTTTGATTTGACTCCGGAAGTACATGTACATGTGAACATAATTACAAGACAATATCTTTTTTTTTAAGTTCAAACACAGAACACTTTTCATAACATAAAACTTTAGTTAGCTTCAACCTGTTAAATCATTCACACCACTCACAACATACATGTAGGCCTACAATGTACCAACCAACGACAACCTATTTTGCACCATCCCAACTAAAGGCCCAAAATAACAAAAGGCTTGGGGGGGGAATCATGAACAAAAACACCATAAATGAATACAGTGTTCTATTTCCAAGATCAGATGGGTTTGCCAGCGCCACTTGTCGGCCTCGTTACGCTAGCCTTGTCCCCATAACTGGCAGGCTCTGACTGTCACATACAATTTCACACCATCCCCGTCATCAGACTCAGCACTGGTGATTTCAATAAAATTTCAGGGTTTGTGGTAATAGAAAATGGAAAAAGCAGATCAACCAAAAGCAATGGGGCATATGGAAATCAAACAAAATCTATATCTGTGCATGTAGTTTATAAATGTATGAGGTCGCATATATAAAGAATGGAGGAGAAGACAGAAAGGAAGTATTAAAGATATCAAGTATACAGAGAAAAACAAAATACATATTGAACCAGTAGATGTGATGATTGTCAGCAAAATATTTAGGAAAGGGCATGACAGAATACTAACAATCTGAAAAAAAAAAAGAGAGAAAGAAAATCAAAAGTGAGTGTCAGAAATGCACAGTGGCAGTCAATACAGGTCAGTATTGTAATTGACCGTTGTATGACCTCTTCAGACTTGATTGTGTCTAGCACCTCAGAGTAACAAAATATGACGAGTCGTTCCAATGAAATATAATTCAATTTAGAAGCTTGACCTACTGTACAGAGGCAATGAAGACATTCCCAATGTCCATGGCAGGCAAATACAGATTTTCATTATTGGAGGATTAATCAAAGTTTGAATAATCCATGAGAAGACTAGTACTTGAAGAGGAAAGGAACGTCCACATAAATAATAAATGAGACTCCAATGACATCTTTCTTGATAAATATTTCAAATTCTTTTTCAACAAACCCCTTTAGTTACTTGAAAATGACCTACATGTCTATATTCAAGATTTTCATTGATTTAGTGACCTACAAGCATCCGGTAATTTCCTATACTATAGATAGGCCTATGTCTTAGAAATTGAGAAAAAATGGTATGAATTCATTATTCCACCAATCTGTAAACTTCATTCTGTTGCAAATCAAATTAGATCAACATTCTCATTCCACTTCCAATATGTAAATGTACAATGCTGCAGGACTGCATGTATGTGCACATGATGAAAAGGACTATGGATGTCTAAGTCACATAATTTATTCATGCGCGAACCAGACCAATGATTCATTTCTTGGTGCATGCTGAGTTCACTGACCAATAAATCAAACTTTCAATCTGATTAATGAATCATTTTCGAGTAAACAATAACTTTATAATGTAGACATTGCAAACCATGCTACATTTTCAACAACAAGGATAGTTGGTCACACTAGTTAACAACAAAACTTGCTTCAGTCAGTTCAGTGACATCTGCTCAATATCAAATCCATAAATTGGCTAGTATTAAATGTGTTTTATTCAAAGGGGAAGTTAACCATGACAGAAAGTTTCTTGTAGAAATACAAGAAAAAAGAATAGTGAAAAATATTGGTGAAGGTTTGAGGAAAATCCATTATAGACTAAGAAAGTTATTTGAATTTTTTGTTATTTGTGATGTCATATACGAGCAGCTGCCCTACATGTTATGTAATATAAAATGCATGAGTTTCACTTCATTAATGGTTCAGGATGACTCGAAATGTTCTTCTTACTGGAGCAGTAGTGAAATAATTTATCTGTTGAAATAATGAAGGTACAATAAAGCTCATTTTCATTTTACTAAACAAATTTACACTTTATTGATTTTTTAAAATTCACGATACATGGGAAGATGCTCAAATATGACGTCACAAATCAAAAAATTATCAATAACATTAATATTAATCAATAAATAATATTCATCAACGAAATGCATTTACAAAAGAAATAGTGAGTGATGTCTTCAGTCCCCTTATTTGCATACTAACCAGCATGTGTATATAACTGTTTTGTGAAATTAAGCAAAACTTGAAAACATCACAACTTTTTTATTTTATATCCAATTTTGATTAAATTATCGGTGTTGAGCATGATCGGTTCATCACGGACGGACATTTGATAGATTTTGAAAGTTTTGAAGGCTTGTAACAAATTAGGAATAAGATGAACAAGGTTCCTTTGTGTTTTATAGTGAAGGGTAGGACATAGTATGCTGAATGATTAAAAAAGTTTGTTGCCATGGTTACCTACAAACACAGGTATCCACTAAATGTGCCATATCACGGACGGACAAGATAGAAATGTGGTTTTTAGAATTTTTGTACATTTTTATTGTTTCTATCTAAACAGCTTTACATGGACCAATTATTGTTAATGCACCTAACACTCGGGTATGTTAGCTTCTATGTTCAGCATATTGAATTCTTAACCAATATCAAACTTCCGAGAGAATTGCAAATATTTTCCATCACGGACGGACATCATGGACGGACATCACGGACGGACACAATTAAAATACAATGGAAGTACTCTGTAAAAAGTTCTTAGTACTTTTTTGGTAAACAAATGAAATTGTTTTGATGATTTGTACATATTTTAATAATATTAAACAGTATTAGTTGCACAATCAAGTTGCTACAACTTCAATCAAGTTGCTGCAACTTGATTTAAGATGTAGCAACTTGATTTCTATGCTAGACGCACAGTATAATCTAGACATACGATTGCTCTTAACACATTTCTTGTCAAAATCGAACATAAAGAATAAGTGATGTATAACAAAAAAAAAATAAAAAACGTAAAAAGCCATTGATATGCAGGCAGAAAGGAGCAAATTCACATGACAGTCCTTTTACTTTTAGAAGATGTTAGTATTCATAGAGAATTAGCAAGTGAAAAGACTTTAAATGAAAAATTGACATCCTGGTTCTTCCCGCATACATTTTTTACATAGTTTTTGTGGCTCAACTTACCCCAGACGATGGCACAACTTACCCCACAGATGGGGCAAGTTGAGCAATTTGACATCCTTTTTTTCAAAGGTCACAATGACATTCAGCGTGGGGGTAGAAAGTTATATATAGGTGAAAAATATTTCCCAAGATTCAAATTTAAAGGTAAGGTACTTATTTCTACAATATTACTAGTCATATCAATTCTAACGTGCAAAATGCAAAAAGTGTCACAACTTACCCAGCCTTCCCCTATTGTCTTTTTAAAGTGTAGAATACAAGTAGGTTCAAAATCAACAGCTAGTTGATTATTGATCATGTTGATACAAGTATTTTTATGATCATGATGATTTTAGGCATTAATTTTCCAAGAGCAAAGATGTTTTTTTAAGGTCCAAAAACTAAATCTAAAAGATTAACAGGTCACTGATCCTTATGCTTGTTTGTTGGATCAACACTTGTCAGGGGCTCTCTTTAAATCCATCTTTTGCATTAAAGCAGAGACACCCCATAACATCAACAGCCCTCATGTATTTAGGACCTGACCGAATCCAAAATTGAAATTGATATTCCAATCCGAAGCTTAACTTCTAAACACTGCAGTGCAAGCTTTATGCATTTTCACAGTTTACCAGATAAGCGATTTGCTTAAAATTAGCTCCAAAATGGACTTCGAAAAAAGGTACATGTATTCATGTAATTTTCACAAACCTATGTTCTGTTAGAAGCATTGTGAATCCATAAGTTTGTACATGGAAAAATTGATTTTTCTGCTTATCAGATTATGCATTGCATTCTACTTCTTCTCCATCACTTTCTGCAAGCTTGAATTGATGAAATCTACAGCTTTGGACTTGTTCTTGCCATACTTTGTTTCCCGCTTTTTTGGCATATACATGTACATGTAGCTTTTCAACTCTATCTGCATTCCAATAATGCTTAACAATTTTCCTGACAACAATATAGCCCCAATAACGGCAAAACAAAGATATCACAAAAAATTGTGAAGAGTTGTAGGCTTATTCCATTTGAGTTCTGAATAATTCTCAGAGCCATTTTTCACTGCAATTAGAAGCTAAAATTAAACTCATAATCTGCTCAGCAAAGTTTCTCATTTGCATATGAATCTTTCCACAAGTATTTCACTCGTCCGTCCGTGATCATTTTTCATTGATTTATTAAATGCATAAAATGTATGGATTTTAGCTATGTTCAAATAAAATGATGAACAGTGTCCAGTGAAATACTTCTACACACTTTTATTTCTGTTTCTATTCTGATAAAGAATAAAAAGCTGAATCCATAGACATTATCCTAATAAAAATGATCACGGACGGACATTAATTTCATCACGGACGGACGGAAATGTTAACATCTACAAGGAAAGTTTACTTCCATATTTTTTTCCTACTAATATATGTTTGATGATAGATTAATGTTCAGAGTGCAAGACCATTAAAAAAAATTGGAGTAACTTTGAAAACAATAAAACTAGAGTGAAATGAATTTGAGTGAATTAACTTTGTCCGTCCGTGATCAAATTAATGTCCGTCCGTGATCATTTTTGACTGAGTTTATGATATGGATAAAATGTATGGATTTTAGCCATGTTCAAATAAAATAATGTACAGTGTTTAGAGAGATACCTCTAAACCTTTTTATTTTTTATTTCTACTCTGATAAAGAATAAAAAACTTTTCATCTTTTTTTCCATCACGGACGGAAATTTCAAAATGGAAATGTTAACACCTACCAAAAAAAATTAGTTCCCAATATTTTTTTTCTACCATATTATGTCTGATAATAGAGAAATGTTCAGAGTGCAAGAACATCCAAACCAAATTAGAGTAACTTTAAAAACAATAAAACTAGAGTGAATTTAATTTGAGTAGAAATGTCCGTCCGTGATGAGAGGTAGCAGCACCCCCATGAATAAAATGGACTATTCCGGTACTTTCGGAATCATCAATCTTCATGAAACTTAGTTTTTTGAAACCTGAGATATCAAAGATCATTTTAAAAGCAAATTTGATAAAAGTACCTTAAAAATTTTTTTTCACCTCAATGCGAACCCTTAACCGATCATGCTCTGTTATGCTTGTTGGATTTTTCTCTTTTAATTCAAATCAACCTTTTGTTGGGGTGGACTTGTCCTTTAAAACTTTTTTTTCTCTTCAGATCGCCCATTGACCCTTCCCCCTCTCTCTCCCAGTCTCCCTCACACACACACAACTCCTGTCCTAGGCATTACTCTTCCTTTTCTTTCCACTCACCTTACTCACCATCCCTATGCCTATCACTTTGCCTCAGGGGAAAAACATATGGGGTAAAGGGGGAGGGGGCTAAAGGATAATCTACCCCCTCATGCCCATTAATGCCCTGGAAACTAAAAAAAAAGGCCCCCAAAATTCCCCTAGGATAAAATATAAACTGTAATAGAATGTAGCACATTTTGTTTTGTGAGCAAAACATGGTAACCCAAGAAAAGAAAAGTTATTCATCTTTTCCCTTAATCACACACTCTTTTTATGCCTCTGTCACTTTCTTCCTTTATCTTGTTTTGCAGTTTCACTTTGATTAGAACACCATCACAGAGTGCGTGAACTTCCACCACAGTCCAGCCTCTAAGCTGTCTCCTACATAGACACAGTGTCCAGTCATCTAATTTATCCACAACCAAATCGTCCCCCAACTTCCTCCATTGATTTTTCTAATGGCCCAATATGTTTTTTATGACTAGATCTTTTCTCGGCATCGACCCCAAAGTTACACATCATCTTGGAAAAAAGTGTCTAGACTTGAGGCAAGGCAGCCAGCTCCCCAACAGCCTCATTTGAAGGCTTTGAGTGATTTTATCGTTTATAGTTTTATATCACCACTTAAACTGTCACTCCAAGAAGTGGTACATAGTTCAATAGATTGGGGTGGTTTGCCATGCTGTTTCACAAAGATAACCCACAAAATCAGAACTTTTGACAGACCTTTAATGGAGTATGTGAAATTTCAAGCTTAAAGGTGATACTGATAAAGGCAATATTTTAATGCAAATTTTTTATGTGTACAGCATGTAGGTGCTTTCAGTCCAAATAAAAAACTGATTATACCCATTATTTATCATTGGGAAATCTACCCTAATTTAACCTGGCAGTGTGCTACTCACACCATAGTATTACAGATGTTCATAATTTTGAAAGCTTTAATCTTGAAAGGGTCGGGGGTACATGTACATAACTGAGTTGCCTGCATCGCCCATAAGATCACAAACCATAAAGCTGTGCATTATTTGTTTTATACCACGTGTTGACTGTCATAAAATAAATTGAGCTACACCATATTTTCTTTAAGACATTATCAATAAACCATAAGAAAAAGGTGCATATTACATGCAATTTCATGTGATACTATTTTCCTATGTGATTTTAAAAAAAATAACAATAATGCGATAAAGAGCTCACAGGTGATCAATTTAAGCATGCCATTGGTTGTGTGTTTCTTCATTTAACCCATTTATGATTATTCAACAATGGCTCAATTCAGTTGCAAATATCCTTAAAAATTGCTATTTCACCATTGACGTCAATATTCCACTTCTTGCAAGAAAGGAAATAGAGAAAAATTCATTATCACTTGATGTCGAGACAAACTTTAATAAGCTAAATTATTTCTACATGTAGTTCAGTACCAAATAGGATTAGCACTTGTCTTCCAAAAACAAACTTTTAATACAAAGACAAGGAGAACGACTCGACATGTTCATGTACTTTTATATGTGGAAAGACAGGCTACAACATTTGCAATAGTCAAATATTATTAAATGAAAGACTGGCTGCATTCTGTCCTAAGCAGTATGGTCATGAAGGCAAGATATGGATAATAAATGAATTAACTGATGAGACTGCTGACTCCTAGACTGCCTTATACTTGTCTTAATCGTGCCAAAATGAAATGCATTTTAACTGCCCCTGCAAGGATCTGCTATTTATGAAAAGGGCAGATGTCAACAACCATCCATTAGTAGACAAAATGCTTTTAATTTTCAGGCTTTTCACTAAGAGGCTATGTCCAGACTTATTTCCTAATTATACATACTGGCACTGTTTGATGAAATCCTTGAATATCTTTCTTAAAAATCTTGGACCCCTCCCTTGTCTCTAATACCCCTTTCATAAACCCCATTAAAATGAATTAGGCGGCTAATAGCAGCATAATTTGGTCGTAAAATTGGAGGAGGACAAGAGTTATCCGCATTACTCTGATGCTGCTATTATCCGCATAATAGCAGCATCGGGACAAGATTTTGAGTTTATGAACGCATTTCCAAATTATGCGGATAATTGCCATGGTGCGGTCACAAGGTCACCCTTTTCCAACACAACCGCATCGGAGGGGGCGTGTCCAGTTGTCATGGCGATTATCCCCCTTTTTCAGGACGGGCGCTCGTAAAAATAATGCGGCTTATTTTCGGAGTTTATGAACGCAATTTTTATTGAATTATCCGCATTACTCTTAGGCGGCTAATTGGAGGATAGGTTTATGAAAAGGGTATAAAACATTCACTTCTCTATCATTAATCCTAACCCATCCCTTCAATGTTCCTCTTAAGTTAAACCCTTCCTTTCTCCCTCCTGAAGCATATTTTCTTCCTTCTTAGAGGCCGTTCTCATTACGCTTTCTAAAGCTAGGAAACCGATTCAGGAAACCAGTTTGTTTGGAGGATTGCTTTGCTAGCGTTCCCACCTGATCACACGAAAGTGGTGTTCAAAATCACTTATAGTAAAGCGCTCTTGTTGCTATGGAAACACTTTGGTGACACATTTCGCACAAAATTCGAAACCGCAGCGTAGGCATTCTACACCTGTCGTGTGGGGTAGAGCGCACAAAATGTGCGAAAATCGCTTCCCTAAGAACGGCTGTGTCATCACTCACGCTAAAATCGCGAGGTGGTTTTCCAAACTGGTTTGAAAGATCGCTTCCAAGACCGCTTCGGCTGGTCTCACTACGCCGTAATCTAGTTTCCATTAAACTAGTTTTAGAAACATAGTGAGAACAGCCTCATATCCACACTTCCATGCCTTTATTTCCATTTCCAAACACCTCTTTTCCACACCCTTCCTCACACTCCCATCCCCATGCAAGTACATGTAGACGGTAGGCCTACCCCCCCCCCTCCCCCTCCCCTTCTCCTGTTCAGCCCTTCTTTCCTTGTTTTCCTTCAACATGATGTCAGCTAGGTTTTATTATAGGAAGAAAGGTTTTGACAAAACTCCACCAAGGATTAACAAAGCTATGAATTTGTAAAGTTTCCATTTTTTGGCATGACATCATGTGAGCAGCAACCACATACTGAGTAGTATAAAATTCATTAAACTTGTGTTGCCTACAAATACCTTTCTTTTAGAAGTGTTAATGAATGATCTCATGATTATTGAATAAACAAGTAAAAACAATAATAATTTTCGGACAAAATGGCATTTCACTGGATATATCGCAACCAGTGGGGGCTACTCGCAAGCGACATAAAAAAAATTGTCTCTGAAATTCCTTATAAGTGTTATTCTTAGAAGGATTTCCCCCAATGCTTTAGAATTATATTACTTTCATTTGCTGCTTTTAAACCTACAGGACTTGACATTGATATCAGGGTGAACTTCCCCTTTAAACCCTTCATTTTAGTTCTCCCCTCTTCTCATCCTTCTATTCCTCTTTCTGTCCTGTTATATATTCTGTAGCCTCCCCTATCCTTCTTTCCCTCCACCAATAGTTGCCTCTTACCTATTTACCCCTCTCCCATTCCCTCCACCTCCCCCTCTTCCATCACCCTAGATTCTTTGACCCCAGTCCATACAACAACTCGCCAATCCATCTAGATCAAACTGCATCCAACTATCAATCAGGTCTCATGTTAGTGCCACAATGGCGTCAGAGGGAACCAAAGAATACCAGGCACTGTAGCAAGAGATCAGGGTGATTGGAAGGGTTGACCGGAACCCATATCACAAGGCTTGGCGATTGATTGCACTCCTGATATGGCTGACTGCACATGGGGAGAAATGCAATCAATCCTAGAAATCAACTTTATGATCAATTTCTAAGTCTTGTGTTACTGAGCACCAATCTTGAAATGTACCATGGAGACCTCATTAACAAGTTCAAGGGTATAGCTTGATAATAAAAAGTTGGTATATAATTCAGAGCCAAACTCCAAGAATTCAAGATTCAGGATCTCCAAGGGAGAGACCTCAAAGAGTTGACTGTTTATCAATAGATGGTTTCAAACCGCCTCGATCACAAGAATCCCTGTTAAATTACAAGAACTTTTACAGGCTCAAAAATACCTGATAATTATTCCCACATTCACTTTGCCCCGTAACATAGTTCTAAAAGTTTCAAACCTGCACAGTACAAGCAGGCAAGGGACGAGATTGAATCCAAATCGCTACTTCAGCAGCCACCCATAGCCCCTGCGCCGCACTAAAGTACATGCTGAGCTAAGAAAGTTCTGTAATATGCTTTCACACTGCCAAAATACCTGCGACTAGGAAAAATCCCTGCGAAAGTTCTCTTAATTTTGATCAGTCCCTATATGGCAGGTATTTTCTTTCAGGGATGTTACGCATAATTTGCTTTTTCCTATTGGGGTAGATATGGGTGAATTTTTTTATCAGAAAATACCTAGAACTGACAAACTTTGAGGCGGTCTAAAACTACCAACTTAAAAGCATTTTCATCCTTAACAACCAGCATGACCAATATCAACAACAAAATATGAGGGCTGTATTAATCTTAAGTTGGAAGCTAGTAGGCCTTTTATTGCTTAACTTAAATGTGAACTACCAGTACAGTCAAGGAGAGGTCAAGAGTTCATATCAATCCCAAGTGTTTATCTATGTTGTTAACGATCAATATTTTCACATTAAAAATAGAAAGCATGGGCTGAAATTGAATGAAATGGAAAATTGTATATTTAATTGCCACAGGTCTCAAGAACCTGTAAAAGAACTCAGAATCATAGAACTACATGTAATGCAGAATAAATAACAAGTATACAATATTTTCATGCTGTTGCCATGTGAACCGCAAATACTAACAAGACAACAAATAAAATATGCAAAGGTATCACTACTATTGCTATTCTTGCAAGGGAAAAAGGTTTATAAATGACCTCAAACAAGAAAAAGTGATAGCAATCACATCCCTATTCTGTCAAGAAAAATTAGGTAACAGATTAATTTGCTGCTCACCACCCAGGTGCAAATATGACGAGAATACACAAATCAGAAATATAGCTCAGCATCTTAATAGTGAGATCAAAGCAAATTTTATTTGTTACTGTGAATAAATCATTTTTAACAGATCAACTGATACCAATACACCCAATGAGCCATTTTAAATTCTATGGTAGAAAAACATGCTGGTTTCAGTAAAAGTGTAACAAATCTATGCCAAAGAGTGCAGAAATAATCCTGATGGAAGGGATCTTTCGACTTCTCAATATCATTTAAAAGTCTTTTGATTCAATTGGCCAGTTCCTGAGAATCCTCAATGGGTCTCCTTGATGCAACTGTTCACTATGAATATACCCCAGTGAAAAAGAAAACTTCACTATACACTTTTGAAAAACACCAGAGACCTTCTCAAGTCCCAACTGAACACACCCACCCTCAGCCTCCCATCTGATCCTCCTTCCTCAGAGGAAATCTGAAGGGGAAATTCTGTTAGCCTACACTTCCTACGGGCAGTGTTCAGACTCCTTTAACCAACGTCTGTCTGGCGGGGTATTCCAGTGCCGTTATCCCTAGGAGACGTTCCCCTAGACTCCATTACCAGCTATTACCAATATCCTGTAACGCTGGCTGATGCGCTGTGTTGTGTCTGAGAGGACATAGGCGCCACCGGTACGGAAATTATCAAAAGTTTGGATAGTTTCTCCTTTTTTTCTCTGCCCTCTAGCCTGACAAAGTCACATGGTTTTTGTGATCAAGTTGAGATCCAACCCTCAAAAAAAGACAGTTTGGCAATGGTGAAAGATACATGTATGGAAAAAAATTATATCAAAAGTGAAAAAAACTGTTTCGTTTGAAATAGGCTAATCAAATTTCCACATACTACTTTTTTATGAACAGTTGGGAAAGTTAAAAGCTAAAAAAAATTCTTTGATCAGGATATGCTTTTTCTTTACTGACATTAATAATCAAGTTCTATTTTCCTCAAAAGAAAGGATTTACATCCAGACCAGGGACCCAGTTTCATAAAGGACTTGCAACTGTTGTAACTTTGCCATTATGGCAACTACCATGGTAACCTTGATTCTGATTGGCTGCTGAGCCCTGTTACCATGGTACTTGCTATTATAGCAAATTTACAATAGTTGTAAGTCCTTTATGAAACCTGGCCCCAGAATTCATGAAAATTGATCAAATGCCTACACATTGTTCACTTCTGATTACAATAGTAACATGGCCTAAATTAATAAAGGCCACCAAGGCCTGGGCATTGGATGCATTATTGATTGGCCTCAGACATTCATTGTACCCTTTCACATTTTCTACTTGTGCTATTAAAGGTATTATAATATGGACCTAACATAGGTCCATGATTATAGAACTGTTGTCTATATAGAGAGTGGCCTTGCTCTAACAATATCACAACCCAAGACCTCAAGCAATAATGGGGAAAAAATCAAACCTTGAAATGTAAACTAATAACATACACAATGTTAACTAATAGTTGTATCACATAGGCCCTATCCGGTACTAAGAAAGTGATTGCGGGCATGATAAAAAAAAGAAATATAAGAGACAATGTGAAAAAGAAAAAAAAACCAATGTGAATATTCATCAATCAAACTTCATCCCAACATTTCCCATCTTAAATGAATAAATATTTCTAACAGAGACCCATAGACCTGAATCAAAATGCAGTACAAGCATGATTTTCTTTCAAATGGCAATTAATGCCATTGATGAGATAAGACCCTCTGATTAGGGGTGCGTTTATTCGACACTTTTTTACCCTAGAATCATGATTAGAATCATGATTCAAATCACGATTCTGCAGAATCACGATTGCGTTTAGTCGAAATTGGAAATAAACGTCTTTCAAATCACAAACATGAAACACGGAAAAAGGGGCGTTTGGAAAGACGTTTCTGTAGAATCACGAACGAAAAGGGTCGTATAAACGATATCGTGATTTGAATCATGATTCTATGACGTCATTGTGTCGTGCTTCTTCCGGGTTCGACTCAAAGGCGCGCGCTGTGTTTCGTGCAGGTTAATTTTCGTGTAGCAGATTGCCAGTGTACTAGTACCAGTATATGCCAATTGTCATGTGCATTTAGGAATTATCATTCTGTGTATTGTACCCCGGGGTTGTACTGTAGCGTCATTTGTATATTTCACTCAGGGTGACCAGATTTCACAAAATGAAATACGGGACAATTGACAAACGAAGATCAACAAAGAAGCCCACACAAAGTGTGGGCTTCTGAGAATCCATAGTATAATAATAAGACTTTTGAAAAAAATATAAAGAATTAGAAGGGAAGGTGAACGAAAGAATGAAGGAGAGAAAGAAAAGAGATGATTGGGAAGGAAAGAAAACAGAAAAAATAACAGAAAGTTAGAATAAAAGGATGAAAGAAATAATAAAAGAGATAAAAAAGGTTTCCGTCATTCTTTGAAATGAATATAGAAAGAAAGAAAGGAAGGAAGGGAAGATTAATAAATGTCTCGCAAAATAAAGGAGACAATTAAAGGGGGAAAGGTGAGAAAAAGTAGGAGGAAAGAAAGAATGAAGGAAATAAACATGTTTCCTTCATTCTTTGAAAGAAAGAAACAAAAGAAAGGAAGTAAAAATAAGGGAAAAGAATGAGAAGGGAAAAATGAAGAAAGGAATAAAGAATGGAAGGGAAGAATGAAGGGGAAGAGAACGAAAAAATAGAAAATAATGGAAGGAGAGAAAGAACGAAAAGAAACAGGAGACGAAGAGAGAAGGAAGCCAAGGTAATTATAAGGAAAGAAAGAATGAAGGAAATAAAAAAGTATATTGGATAAAGAAGGAAAGAAAGAAAAATGAACAGAGAAAGAGACAGAGAGAAAAGAAAATGTCGAGGAAAGAAAGATAGGAAATAAAGATAGATGGAACAAAAAAGGGCAAGCAGAAAGGATAGGGTATATATAAAATAAAGAAAAGGGAAAAGTTCAAACTTCAAGTAAACAAAAAAATCCAATCATCTAATAAAAATCATAACTTTATTAAATGTATTTTTAAAATTTTAAACATAAAATGTTTTAGAAATGAATAAAATTTCAAAGTGAAACATATTGTCAAACTTAAAAATTAGATGAAACATCGCGGCATCGTGCACACCAAGACTCAAAACGAAAGCTGAAACTAGATCTATGAAAAGTCAATAACATTTTCCTCCGATTACATCTCCAAATCATTAAACTGAGAATCCATAGTATAATTATAAGAATTTCCCGCCGATTTTGTGATTATTTTGGTAGAAAAACTGTTTATCATGTGAGAATTTGCTTCGATCCTCCATGCCTAGCTAGTATAGCCTGCCACACACAGGCAGGAGGCCAGTTCGTTTGCAATGTATTAGCAAGAAATCATCGCAGAACTTGCAAAAGTTTACAGTTATCGATTTAATTGTTGTCCCTGCTTCGTCAGCTGTTGGTTATTTAATGAAAATTCGTCACTTTCAAATGTATTAACTACATTTTGTTCAATATTCTGAAATACGGGACAATCCCGGGAAATACGGGACGTCTGGTCACCCTGATTTCACTGTTTTCATCAATCATGTCTTCAAGTTCCAAAGGCACAAATTGGACTGACGACGAACTCAGGGCTCTGCTTGTGCTTTGAGCTCAGCCTGAAGCACAAGCATCCCTTACCGGGATTCACAGAAATATAAGACGATCTACGAGTCCCTTTCAGCGGCGCTTGCAAGGGAGGGATTTCAACGGAGATGTGGCACCGCCTGTCGAGACAAAATTAACAGAATTCGTGCCCAGTACTACGGCTACCGAACACCATTTTTGATGAACCGACAAGACTGAATACAAGTAAACAAAAACAATACGAGGTACAATACACGGAATTCTGGAAGTAAAAGATTTATTTTTCGGAAGCCGAGTTGCACTTGCACAAACGATCGCGCGTTAGCTCCGGTGGCAGCTAAAATCTAGCAGCCGACGTGAAGTTAGAAACACGCGCGAAAATGTTGACCTATACTTCCTGGGTCAAACTGCGCACTGTGATGCGCACTGGATCGGCCCGAATTCAGGGAGAAACAGCGTTAGAAAGATGGTCGTATAAACGCTGATTCTGTCGGATCGTGATTCATGTTGCTGTTTTGAATCATGATTCAAATCGTGATTCCAATCATGATTCTGGGTTGAGGTCGCATAAACGCAGCCTAAAAGGCACAAGTTAGAACTCAGAACATCCTTCAGCCCATACCATGCTTCAATTATTCTAGTCCTCATCATTGTTTTCTCCAAAACAAACAACCTTAATGGCTAGGTCGTCTTCTCAACATATAAAGACATTTATGATATCATAAAAGAATCTCACAATCATTTTTTATGAAAAGGATCATTATAACTTAAGTTGCATAGCTAAATTCACAGCGATATTACTGGTACTTTTACCCCTTCCCATATAAAGCCTTCAGAGAAACATTATTTTGACCAGTCAAAACAGTATTTGTTCAGGCAAAGAGGAGGTTCAGGTCAGACCATGCCTAACCAAACTCTGATCATGAGAAATGGTACAAAGTTTGGGCCAGCATGCACCTTTCATTCTAGGTAATGTGGAAATAAATCTGTTGGTAGATTAGCTACAAGTAGAGGGAAAATTTGTAATAAAGTTGCTAGAAGTATAAAACTTTGAAGGATTTCAATCTAGAAGTTATTCAAATTCCAACAAAAAAAACCCCCTGCATGTTCCAGTAAGCACACTCTGGTACTAGCATATACATGTAGCTTCACACCTAACACTATCAAAATTGTGTTTACTTTGAGAAATGTACATCCCCGCTTAAATTGGCTGCTTAATTAGTCGGGCGCAAGACAGAGTGAATTTCCGGGTGTTAAACATGGGTGTGTATCTCTCTCTTGCAACACAATGCCATAATTGCAATTTAAAAATTCAACAGACGAGGGAGACAGACAGTGTGTTCTCCTCTCCTCCTACATGAATCTCTGAACTCGATATTTGAAAGAGGTTGTTCTATTACGCGGTTCGGCAAAATGTGATGAAGTTATTAAGAAATACATTGCTCCCGCATATTCTGGAATTAAAGGCATTGCTTTGATCACAGTAGTTTGATTCTTAAACATTGAAAGTAAATGAGAAATAGACCTGCATAACAATAGCCCCCCTCCATAAAAATTCCCTTTGGTAGGGAGAGATGTACAATTGTACATTTTTAAGGTAAAACAAAAGGACATCACTGAGTATTAACCTGATTATGCTATACAGAATTTTAATTTTTACTCAAAATTAGTTTTCTACTATTCTACCAATAACATACAACAATGGGTGGTTTTCATTAAACACTTTAAACCTATAAGAGTGTCTTCTTTTTTTGGCGGGAGGGGGAGGCAAATCACTATTTACTCTGTGTCATTGTGCGATTCCGACTAGCTTCATCTCCCTTTAAAGGGTCAATTCAATATTCAGAATTTAAACTTTTCTCAGCATTAGAAAGCAGCCATAAAGAACAAAGCATATTAAAAACCAGTAGGAGACAAGAGCTCTGGCATGATTAGACAAATCCAGTGTTTCTTAAATCTAATTCTTGCCAAGATTTCATAGAGTAGCTAGCTGAAAGAAGCCTGTCTGGGACTGGGCAAGGAGCCTTGAAGAATCAACACAGGCAACTCTGGAAGCTCCATTCCAAGACCGACCCAGGGTCTAAAAGCGAGAAGCGAGAGAGTGCCAGGATGGTGAATGATAGATAAAACAGGCATAGACAACTGACTGGCACGCTAGGAAGCACTCCCAGCCGCCAGTCAAATGTCTTAAACCATGCCAGTCTTGTTTTTGAGGGGAAGAGGGAAGATAATCAGGCAGACAAATTGACGGAGAATTAATGGATGCAGAGAAAGAGGAGAGTGTTTGCTGAGCCCTGCCTCCTCTGCCAGACATCTATGTAAATCATGTTTTCTTCCCAAGACATGAAATTATCTTCCATCCCAAATATAGCTAAACATTGTCTCCCTTCCATGAGCGAGAACGAAAAGTCAAGGGAAGTCAACGTAGTGCGTTGACTTGCCACAGATTTCGCTTGCAAGAGGGCTTGCATGGCAAAATTGCACTCTTAAATCATGGAATGACGTGGGTACAATATAAAAAGTATTTTCAATTTTCAAAATAATGGCATTCAGACGGTCTTATCTTTGCTTGCCATTCTCAAGACATTGATTTACATTTAGGTTTGTTGAACTTCAATATCTGCAAGTTTTTTTTCAATCATTGCAACCAGCATAGATTGCTTGAATCAAATCAATACAGTCAATCTAAAACTTAATCTTTTTCCTCCAGTCCATACTATAAAGAGGAATTTCAATAAGTCCCTTCCCATTGTTTGAAAGAACTCTTGTGCTACCCGGTTGTATTTTCACACCTGTAATGTATAAAAAAAAGCTTTAAAATTGATCACGGGATGAATTTTATCTGAAATCAATCACAAATATCCATCATATAACTAATTGCAAAGCATGTTCTATGGGGCCTGATCGTCCAACCTGGCAATTGAGAGGTAAGCTGCTCATAGCAAAGATACTACAAGGGGAAGATCGGACAGTATATTAGACCACGTAATGAAACGCTCGGGAAGAGCACCCCACAGTGTTGAGTAAGTAATGACCTTTTTTACCCATGCGTATCGTGAGATGGTTGTGTACAAAACGTATGAGGGAAATGGTGAAGGGTTGAAGGAATAGACGATTTTTACATTTCAAAATTTTTTTCATTCAATTTTTTTTCCTTCAATTAAAGATGAATTTATTTCAGAGGTTTCTGGGTAATAAAAGGTGGAATGATTCCCATGCACCACCCTCGAGTCCTCTCCAAAATCCCCTCTCTCATTTTCCCCATATGTTTTATACACAGCTGCATGCCGTTGTGCCATGGTTTACTTACTCAACGCTGTTGGGCGCCCTTCCCCGGGAGCATTTTTAGGGCGTTTGGGAGCATTTCAAAATATCGCCGAAGTGTCTGATCTTCCCCTTGTAGTATCTTTGCTCATAGAAAAGACTTCTCCAGCAAAATTCAGTTTATAGCCAGAAGCAAGGCCAGCTTAGCCTTGGTAGAGCAGCACACAGGGGGAGTAACTATTGAACTTCCAAAATAAGAAGTGCACACACGAGATAACCAACATTATTACCTGAATGAGGCATTTTGGAGACATGATATAAACGCGTATTTTGTCTGTCTAACTGATTAACTCAACATAAACTACGTCACAATGGCTCGGTCAGCGATCAGCTGAATGACGAGTGACCATAATATTCGTACACCCCTCCTCCCCGAAAAGAGTAATTTTCCTACTGCACCTACGTACAATAATTAGCGGTCCATAATATCCGTATTCCGAGCTCATCAATCCCCAGCGCATTTGTGGATGCGTATAAAGAGATACGCTTCATAAGGATCTGCGCACCAACAATATACGTCATAATAAAGACAACGCTGGATCCGAGCGATTGTAATTACGTCACAATGGTAAAGTGCAGAATTGACACTAGAGGTTGACCAAGGTAAGTCCAACAATTTGGTTATATAATCTATCAATATGTTAATTTAATGTACCAGAAAGTGGTAACAGGTAATAATAATAATATTGACTGGCGTTACTTTCAGGAGATACCAAAAATATTTCCCTCACTAGACCCATATTGCCCTCGTCTTCGAATCGGGGCAATATGAGACTAGTTTGGGAAATATATTTGGTATCTCCCTCAAGGCCAGTCAATATTATATAAGTATGCTTTAATACAAAGTACCAAACATACTTCACGCTTGGAGACACCAAGTGCAAATTGCAAAAATTTCCAAAAATGAATGAACCTTTGAAAGTGATATGGCCCATGTGCGTTCACTTGCATAGTTTACTAATTATTTGCCCGATACAGGAGTAAAAAGAAGTCTAATAGTCCGCAGATATATCGTAAAATATGACATCTTTTGGGTGGTGGGCTGGGAGGGGGTTATCATTAAATATCATGAAAAATAAAAGGAAAAAGATGGAAAATATCAGTCATGCTTGAATGACTCACAAATCATAATGCTGGTTCCATTTTGGGTCAAGAGTTCCTTTGCAGTAGTCTGTAGAATGGCACTGCCCTGATCCATCAACCACTACCTTGGCAAAGGGATCCGGTAACCCTGCAGAAAATAAACAAGAAAGAATGCAAGAGAACAAATATATTAATACATGTAATCAATAAATACACATTCATTGAAGTAGTGTTTTAAATCACTTGTTCAGATTTCTGGTTTTCAAGTTGACGAGCATATCTTTAAAAAGGGTTGTGGTGTACGAGTTGGGCAGTTTGTTAAGGGAACGACCAAAAATGTAATCAAGGAGCAAAATGGAGAGAGCAAGAATGTTGGGTTGTGGATGGAGGATGCACCTATTCATGCAAAGTGGAAGGAAGATCAGGGTGATTGCAACAAGTGTGAGTTCAATCCACCCCCCCCCCTTCCTCTGTTCACAGAGACAAAAGTGAATTTTGAAATGTTAGGACTTTGTATTAAAGCCTCTCAGAAAAGTCCACACTGATATTGTCCTGCTGTCATTAAAAGCAGTGACACAAACAAATTGATCACTTAAACATTGATTCTAAATCATAAGAATTAAAAGAGAATAAAATTCAAAGACAATAATATATCTGCTTTTGTATCATTCTCTTCTTGGAAATAAAATTCATGCTGTAACTGGCACCTAACTAGCTTCTAGGACACCAGAACAATAACAGATATGCCAAGTTCAAAGACCAGCTATGCGTGAGATTTTCTGTGAATCTGAGTGAGATCACAGACATTGTGTACAATGTATATGGGAATAGGCTGTGATAGTTGGCGTGAGACAGAGATTTGAGGGGATGAAAAAGAGTCCAAAATGCTTGAGTCTCATGCATAATGTGTGAGACTTGGTAGCTCTGCAATAAGGTTAGCACTACAGTTATGTACATGAAGCACCATCTTCATGGTGTACGTTCAAGAATGCCAACATAAAACACAATTTTACTGCTGAGAAGGTACAAGCAATTTTATTTATCAATTCAGTTTCAGACATGCCAAATGTTGCACACCATACAGCCCAGTACAAAATAACTGATGGTCAATTTGAAGTGTACACTAGTACACAATGCCTGTACAAACCGAAAGCAGGCTTCTACAATGTCATACATACATGTACATGTACATTTTGACAAAAATAGGGTATTTCCATAGTAACATGCCCAAAGCGCTGTACATTATAAAATAACAAAGAATAAATCTCCTCTAGAAGCGCTTATAATATCTTAAAAAGAAATAAAACATCATTGAGTGATCTCTGTTGCACTCAACAAGTGTAAAATGAGCATCATTTCTGGCCATGAGATTGAACCATGAAACACCTGTCTCAAAGTGATTGGACTAGGTACTTTGTACATATGCACCTGAGAATTTGTGCATACTGCAAATATGGGAAATGACTGAAATCTGATGAGATTCAACATGAATGGAACACAGAAATACATGAATGGGACTACATACAGATGTTGTGTCCCCCAAAATTTCAGCTGTTTTGGGTCATATCCTAAATATCAGGCATCTGAGAAGCATTCATCTGCAGTAATACATTAGAACTGTGATATTCTTTATAAAATATGAAAATTATCATTTCTCATGAGAGTTTCCTACTTTCCCATTTAAACAGCACGTCTGTCCAGTTCTTTTATTTATGACCCTGACAATGACCCTTGCTTCGTACTCCCAAAGCAGCCATTACAATGCCTATATTTCAAGTAGGTTTCAGTGAAAGTAGGACATATGCAGGCCAAACCAATCCCACCCCACTGGAAAGGATGTGGCCCTAAAATGAATCGTATACCCCTTTCATAAACCCAATTATGCGGCTAATAGCAGCATAATTTGGTCGTAAAATCAGAGGAGGACCAGAGTTATCCGCATTATTTTGATGCTGCTACTATCCATATAATAGCAGCATCGGGACCAGATTTTGACTTTATGAACGCATTTCCAAATAATGCGGATAATTGCCATGGTGCGGTCACAAGGTCACCCTTTTCCAACACAACCGCATCGGAGGGGGTGTGTGCGGTTGCCATGACGATTATCCTCCTTTTTCAGGACGGGCGCTCGTAAAAATAGTGCGGATTATTTTTGGAGTTTATGAACGCAATTTTTATTGAATTATCCGCATTACTCTTAGGCGGCTAATTGGAGGATAGGTTTATGAAAAGGGTAGTAGAGTGAGAACAAGGCAATAGTACCTCCTTGGCAACAGTTAGCAAATATTAGTAATTGTCCAAGGTTTTACTTCGAAGGCCGAATAGATCAATGGTCTTCTGATTCACTTTGATTTCTTCTGATATTTCTGGTAAATCTAGTGATTCTATTTATCCCATTAATGGATGAATTACACTTCCCTGAATCCAGTCTGCCAATAGGCCTATTCTGTTGCTACATGTACATCCGGCAAAAATGTTGGTCAGGCATTCAATGAAATGCTTCACAAAACCATCAAATCGTAATATATATATAAATCATCTTTATTTCATAGTCAAATAGAGAAGTTACAATAAACCCAGGTCCTCTGCCAGTGATTATGGGACAAATTCCCCTTCACTGGCAATAGGCAGGGTGATAATACATAATATTAATTGAACAATTCATAAGGTACAATACATATAGTAAGATTTAACACATAATTTACATTGCATAAGAAAGATGAAAGTTACAAGCATGTTAAATGAAAAAGAAAGGTGACTGTCTCAATGAAATGAAAGAGAGATGAAGAGAGGGACCAGACAGTAATAAGAAAATACAAAATTGGAACCATCACTTTGTGATAAAGATATATATACATATAGGTACGCATCGCCACAACGAAAACAGTGTTACGTACTTATTCAAGTTCATAGAATCTTGTTATGATAAATATTTCCATTATGTGAACTATTGTAATTATGATGTTTTAAAATAGATAGACTAATAAATGTAAAAAAAAGTTCAAATTGTTTATTCTGATTGACATTTGGAAGTTATAGATATTACTAATAATCCATTGATTTAATGAAATATATTGTTTGAATGATTCACATTCTATGTATGTTATTATTAGACAGTAAGTATACATGTAATTGTTTCATAAACGTCACTGAATATAAATTATAATTTAGAGATCACAATACCTATATCTTGAGAGAAAAAAAAGTGGAGTTACTCATCTTTATAATGGTCAAAATTATCAAGCAGATAAAGAAGGCTAGCTTTGGTTGTTTTCCGGGACACTGAGCAATGGGGGCTCGGTCCAAGTTGGTTGGTCTTTTGCATTTCAAACGTGCATGTAATAAAATTCACAATGATATGGGATGTCCGCAAACAATTACTGGTATAATTATTTGAGAATCTGCTTCCCAGTTAAAGAACAATATACAGCACAATCAAGTATGTCAAAGTATTATGCATTAGAAGGATAAGCCCACCCCAACTAAATGTCATAACTTTCTTATTTTACAGCCGATTTTGGATAAAATTTTAAGCCTTATGCCTGTCTGATTTTTCTCTATTGACTCAAATCAACATTTTTCTGAGGTGGACTTGACCTATGATGTATACAAATTTGTCAATATCAATAAGACAGTTCAACTTCTATGGCTTCTACATGGAGCACTTTAGAACAGACAGAATAGATATATATACAGCAGGCCTACATGTACATGTAAATTTGAAGCAGAATACAGTTAATCTTGTAATGAGAATGGGGTCAAGTCTAACGGTACAGTACATGTACTTGAAGCAGAATAAGTTATTCTTATGATGAGAATGGGGCCGACCCTAGAGGTTAGTGTGTCTCACACAATAAAAGTGACATACCTTGAAAGCAATACTCCTTTTTTATATATCTTAATGAGAATATGACTTTCTATGACGAACAAGCTCTTTAATCTCACCAACATTGATATTTCAATCATTAATCCTTCTATATCAATGCTTGGCTAGACAGCTTGTCTTTGGATATGTGGGGTAAGAAGACAGCAACGCAGTCATAAAACCATCAAGTAATATTCTGAATGAGTTTACATTTGGGAGGGCAGGATTTTTTTCCTAATAGGAATATTACACTGAACAGGACACATGGTCTGTGTTTACTAAGTACTTACAAGAGCCTGAAATCTGATAAGGGATTGAAAAATTCAGGTACTTGTGTGGAGAGGGCCATGGCTCCATAACACGAGTTCAAGTCTGTCTTGTGATGCAGGGGTTTATGACCGCGACAATCTCTATTAAAGCAGGCCTCCATGTATGCAAGTGTGCATATGATATGAACATGAAACATATACAAAAGGGGGAGTGGGTATAATTGGGACTGATATATGTAAAAGGAGATCGATATATGTACCTTGTAAAAGGAGATCCCTAGTATCACTTTCCTTTGAAAACTATTCCTACGAGCTTCACATACAAGTCGAGTAGGCTACATGTACCACTATTGCTAGTTTGCTATATCTAAATTTCTGTGTAACTTTTGAACATACATGAGCTTTTAATAACTGGGCAATCCTGAGATGACATAGCCTTTTGACAAGGCTTCGTGACTTGGCTTTATTTTTCGTCAAGCAAAGGATGAGATGAGACTATCAGCCGACAAAAAGAACTGGCAATAACTGAGTGAGTGCGAGAGCGAGCGACTTTAGTCGTGAGGCCTTTAGGAATCTAGTGAAGACATGAATATATGATGTGCCAATCCGCAGTCGGTGTCTGTGACGTCATGGGACTGTGTTTGCTCGCTTCTGTGGCACAGGGTCACATGGGGTTCATCGATGCGAGCACTACGCTCGCTGATTGGCCGCTACCTCTTGATTCCGATTTGGAAACAATGGTTAACATAAGAAATCCAATGCAGGTTGGTTCCTAAAGGCCCTGTGACTGAGATGAAATCCTTGCACTCACTCGGCTTTTTACGAATGGTCTTTTTTTCCAGTCAGTATAGGTATGCAGAGATGCCAACTTCTGGAAATCAGAATTAGGGAGGATTTGCAACCGACACCAAATTATGCGCACATCTCGAGCGTGGAGCGCTCAACCCTTGAGGCCGGGGTCCAAGGCCCATCTTAGCATGCTTAGGGCCCTGGAAGCTCTGGGTTTCTAGATGCTCTCTGGTGCAATCTGACCCTTATTTTCGAGCATTTCACATGTTTTTAAAAAAACATTGTTCCCACTTTTTTATCATAAAAATCAAAGAAAAATATGCATTTTTACATGTAAAAAAAACAATGAGGGGACAATAGAAGGAAACGACCTGTTCAACAATAATGAGGAATTATAATAGTCCAGTAAACATGGTAAAGAAAAGCTCAGCGCAGGTAACGTCTTCCTCCACGCTGGTCCATTGCTTGGTGAAATAAGTCAACAGGGTACTAGTGGAGCTCGAAGATCTCGTCTTTGCAATGCAATGTCCGTATGTGTTTCTGAATATCATCACTACCTCCGTACTCAACTGAAATGTCCACGCTGCAAATTGTGCAAAATGCATGATAAATTCCTCTTTCCGACTTCCGAATACACGGGTACTAGAGACTGTATTTAGTCTTATACTTCTGAGACCATTTCTTTGTCTTCTTTTGTTGATTTTCCGCCATTTCATGTCAATATCACCCCAACAATACGCCAAAATCACACACCGATATTCCACCGCACGACTTGACAAATCCAGCGGCCGCGAGCGCACATGCCTTGCTTGCGAAGCTAGCCGGGCCTACCGGCCTGGTGCACAGTGGATTCCCGTTGGGCATATCACATGCACCAGCTTTTCGCAGCGAACGTAATGGAGTTACTACATGCAAAAGTTAGCAGACGATACATGTACTTTCAATCCAATTTGATCAATGCAAAAAATCGTAATTTCGGGAGGATAAGGATGGTAATCGTAAGGGCGGGAGTTGGGATGAATTTTCGGGAGCCTTCCGATAAAATCGGGAGGGTTGGCATCTCTGGGTATGCGACATAAATATCACAACAGACAGCCCCTAGTTGAAAAAGGCTACATGTAGAGATGACAATGCTATTTTAGAGCACCCTCTACGCAGAGGTCGTGTAACAAATTGAAAATTGGAGGGCTGAATACGCATGAAATCATAATTTGATGGTCATTTTCATATTTCTGTACAGTGTACATGGTTACTGGTGATGAAGAGAAAAACAAAAACTAAAGCTCGCTGCTGTTTCATATCATGTGGCATATTTACAACAATGAAATACATTGTTTCATAGAGTAGTGCAGTCCCATGTACATGTAGGCCCATTTGACATGTTAGAAAGAGTGTTTGAAACCACTATACAGGGTTGCCTTTCAAGACCAATCAGGGGCTGATAATTTATCTTTTTACAGTTTTATATTTGAAAAAATTACCCATATGTTGTATATTTTTTAATTCCCAGAGCTTTTTCAAAGTGTAAACTTTTTTTTGATACGCACTGTATATTCTGCTCTTCGAAATTCCATTTCTACCTTCGTTCTCTTTACATTGCCAAACTTGAAGCCGAACCCTAACAAACCAAACCAGAACATGGCGCCAACCTTGAAGCACTAACAATATCATGCTTATTTTGCGACTTTGCAATAAGAGGTCTCATCCCGCAGCTACTAGTAATTAAGTACTTTATTAAACCATGTACATACTACTGAATATTTATATCATACATTTGTTATTCCTTTCAAAAGTTTTGTTCATAGAAAAAAAAATTCATGTGGAGGAGACTACAAGTCTGTACACATATCACTCCTAATGTTGTGCATGCATGTGCCCTAGCAACCAAGCAGTCAAACTTTAGAACAATTTTCAATAGCACATTTTCAATTTGACAATTAGGCATTCATTATTCATTTCCTCTCATGTGTTATTTATTATCCATGATTTTTTTTTATATATGTTAACAAGTGCACAAGATATTACAATAGCAGTCAAACATGGTGTAGAAAAAAAATAGAAAAAAAATGATTATCTATTTGGGTAAGAATATTTTTATCAAGTTTAATTCATCCCTTCAATCCATCCTTCCTCTCATCTTCAACTAGTAAAAATGGAGTGTTAATTTAAGTTCCATTTTCATCTATAGGGCCTACATGTATGTACATTTTCTTAATTCATGAATGGACAATGATTGCAAGTTCTACATATACATCTTCTTTTTTTTTAACAAATGTTGTTTTACAGTATTTGTCAAATGAGGAAAACTTATCTTTCTAAAAATTCTGATCATTTTGGCTAGCAGTCCTTAAATGTTTATTGTGCATTAGAAAGAAAACATCAGTCCAAAGTGATAAAAAAAAATTAAAATGCAAACAAAGACAAAGATTTCCATTTCTCATTTGTTTTCCTCTTGAATGTGGCAAAATAAGATATTGAGCAGGATTTGGGATTTAGGTCTGGTTATTATCATATGAAGAACTTGACAGGAAATAAGACTTAAATTGAGGTAAGAATCATGGTGCCACCAGATAAACCATACATGGTCAGTTCTACAACAACCTCGCTGCTCCACATCTGTACTTTGGGTGCGTCCATACATTTTTTTATCATTTAAAGCTAAATGATAGTAGGTGCAGTAAAACACTAATTTCATGAGAAAGTCTGTAAAACCAAACTTAAGTATGACTATATCATCGTGGATCTAGATCTGGTACAGTTACATAAACTGAATTTTGTGAAATCATAAAGCTGAAATGCGATCACACTGAAGATCGCCAACACAGATAGACACCCGTGGGACAGTATGTAATTATTGCTGGAATAAAGACCCGACGGAAGTGATTGAATCCACGCTTATTTTGCTTATTTCTCAGCAATTACACAATTTCTTCCAGAATCCTTTAGCACATATTTTTTATTCACACAGACACTTGGGTGGTCATTATATCAAATTCTGTAAAAAGTCATTTTGAGATCGTTACCAGAACTGGAATTTATCTTTAACTTGAAAAAAAAATGTTAAAAAGCTGGCAATAACTTTCCTTCAACAGGTCAATTCATATTATATCCCAAGATTGTATAGGCGGCAACAACGATTTGAGATTGTATACATGTATGTAAAATGTATGCCTACTTAAAATAATTTCTGCCAGAGTTGTAAGCAATGATGATTATATTTGCCAAGAAGCAAGGAATGGTAATTTTGGCAGTCATCCGAACCGTCATATGGCGATACGACAGTGCGAAACTCATTTCTGAGAAATTTGACTTCAAAGTCTACTAAAATTTTCACTTTTTGTCCCAAGCCAACCAAGACAAATGCTTTACATTGGTATCTCTATTTTCACAAGGAACCAAGTATTAGAGAAAATACCACAAAGCTACATGCTTGTACACGTACTTTTGGTTTGAGCAGTTTAGATTTCCCCTGTACAAAAACGCCACAGGGAATATAACAACAGTAACCGCATTTTCAATTTGCGCCATCAGCAAACGTATCACAAGGTGGTTTCAGACTGCCTCGAAGTTCGTCAATTTCAGGTATTTTCTGATCAAGAAATTTACCCCGATCAGAAGATACCAGGTAATATTGGCAATGTGAAAGCAAATCACGCATAATTTCCCCGAAAAGAAAATACCCAATAAATAGTAGGTACTTGTCAAAATTACGAGAACTTTCGCGGGGTTTTTCCCAAGGTCGCAGGTATTTCGGCATTGTGGCAGCAACACACAACCGTGTTGTTGAAATCAAACGATGCGTGCGTGAATGTTTTCGATAAGCTCAACTCTGCCCGGCCCGCGCCCGGCCAAGGCAGGGTAAGGTACAGGCGTGAGGGGGGGTACGACTACGATCGAGTGTGATGAAGTCACATGCAGTGTGTAAACTGTCATGATTGTAGTGACGATCATGTTTTCTGGGGTTTTGTGGCTATTTCATATTTTGTTGAGATTTGAGTAATTTCTGCTGCTGTTCTGTGTATTTTGAGAAAAAATATGTTTTCTGTGATTTTTCATTTGAAATGCCACTTTCCATTTCAAAAGGCCCTTTCTGTGAATTCTGTCCGTTTTCCGCAATCGCGGAAAATCACTGTCCCTATAGTTTGTGTGTCCAATGTTAATACTTTATCTGTCTAAAACCAGTGTTTTGGCTTAGTGGATAAGTCTCCTGACTCTGAACCACAAGGTCTGGTGTTTGAATCCTACTGCAGCTAATGTGTCCTTTGGCAAGGCATTTACCTACATTTTCCACTCACCAGTCTCAACCCAGGTGTAGAAAATGGGTATCCGGTTGGAAGAAATTCTTTGAATGCTCAAGCGTAGATCAGGGTAGCTTAAGCCGGCGTAATGGTATGCAGTGCTTAGAAACATTGCATTAATTTAAGTGATCAGACAATATTGCATATCCTTCATATTATTTCAAAATGGAGTACCCCTCTAAATCCTGCTACCTACACGGTTGATATCACACACAGGGAAAAGACAATGAAACGTCTCAGGCATCATAAATTGATATGACTTTGGCTATCACAAGTTGATGGCAGCTGCTTAAGAGCTGAACAAGTATTCTAAAGAAGTAAAAATACATGTACCTGTATATTTCTCACTGGAAATAGATCAAGGACATTCCTTGGACCAAAGTTTCCTCATACATGTACCATGAATTTTGAGCAAAAAAATGAATTGCGGAAATAGAATATGGCCAATACCAAAAACTGATTTAAATTTACAATACTGCCCAACAATTTCCCCGTTTTTCTCAAGTAAGCATGTCAGAATATTTACATAAAAATATGGAGAAGAAATTCATATATATATTTTTTTACATGTAGGCCCTACAGGTATGAACTACATGTATTGTATATTTGACTCGATTCCTACTGAATCATTTTTCTATGAGCTCACGACATTGTTCACTCATTTACATGTATTCCTGCATGTTTTCAATTTCACAGTAATTATCCCCCCTCCCCCCGTTTTTTTTCTCTGTCAGTTACCTTCTGCGCTTTACTGGCACCTGTGCTGAAGTTCAACTGTGCTGTGGTCTATTTTCCTTTCATAAAATATGGGACAGCATTGTGAATGTGGCTATATTGGCATTTTGAAATATCACTGTCTCACTAGGCACGTCAGAATGAGAAAGTAACAATGGTGTTCTAATTGTCTACATGAACAACAAGCTCCTCCTAGGCTGCTGTGCAGACTCTTCCCTTGGGTTAAATGGTATGATAAAAGGCAGCCAACAATTACTTGTATAATGAAGACCCTCTAAAAAAAGTTTAAAGACATGTATATGCTAGTCTTATGTGGAGACCCAATATTGATCAAAGTTTTAATCAGTGTGTATGCCTGTAGAGCAGACTAATCTCTTCCTGCTTCTAATGAGTTTGTATTCTTTAAACTTTCTGTACTTTAGGGACAAGTCTATCCCAACAAAAAGTTGTTTTGAATAAAAAGAGAAAAATCCAACAAACATAACACTGAAAATTTCATTAAAATCGGATTAAAATAAGAAAAGTTATGACATTTTATTTTAAATTCTGCTTAATTTCACAAAACTGTTATGTGCACATCCTGGGCTGTCAGAAAATGAGGGAACTGATGACATCATCAACTCACTATTTATTTTGTATTTTACTATATGAAATATTTAAATTTTCCCTCATTGTCATGTGACAGAATGTCTTGTTCCTCTCCAAACATGTGGAATTACCATTGTTTTAACATTTTATAATTCAATCAAGCTTGTCCCTATTGTCAAATTTGTAAAAATTGAAATATAATTCAAACAATAAATCAAAAGAAATAGTGAGTCATACATGTACCTTGGTCACATTTGCTCTACGGCGGCCGTACGGCGAGTCGGAAACAGCCGTTTTATTAATTTTGATTCAAACCACCTATATGTAGTTGGACAAAAAATTGTTAAAACGGCTGTTTTCAACTCGCCGTACGGCCGCCGTAGAACAAATGTGACCATGGTATCAGCGACATCATCAATTCTCTCATTTGCATGCAACTGACTCATTCATATACCATTTTGTGAAAAATAAGTGATACTTTAAAATGTCATAACTTTCTTATTTTACATCCGATTTTGATGGAATTTTTGGGTATTTCTCTATTGATTCAAATCAACATTTTTCTAGGGTGGACTTGACCTTTAAGAGAAGATTATACATGTAGATATGTAGAATGAATATGTTGAAATAGTTTGGGAATCAAAAATGTTTCACAAAAATCTTCTAACTTAAAGATATACATGTCAGGTATTCTTCTTACTGAATGATTAAATGATTAGGGTATCTTTTTAAAAACATCATCCAGATATACTTTGTTATGCATAATGTACATGTTGCAAAGTAATGATTACTTTCAAATACTTCCTTTTTAAATAGCACCTTATTTCAATCTCATCCACATTTTTATTTTTCTTGCCCTTTTTGCCCTCTTCTCTTTGAACATACACCTAAAATGTATTCCAGACCTTTCATCCCAGATCTGCCTTGACAGTTAGTTTTCATTAATCTTAATTCAGTTCCATATAATTTTTTTTAAGGGGATCTTCCTGTACATACCCCTGTTAAATTTCCTGCCCTCTCTTGTCTCTCTCTCTTCTTCTAAAAAAAAAACCTGCCACTCCTTCATTGTCAATCAAATCCCTATTCCTCTGCAAAATTCAGAATTACAAGATTTTGACCTTGTGTTAATATTCCATGGTTATTTAGGGTATTCCTACCACCGACAGGCCAAAAACAAGGAAGGCACCACTGTCACATGACTCACTTGCTAGTGTGGCAGCATGCAGATAATTGGCTCGCGACCATAGAACCCTCTTGTCTGATCACAAGCTACAAACCAAAGGCTGAATTGCAGAGTCCCTTGCCTGTTCAATGTCACTTGCAATACCATTGTTTTTCTCTCAGACATAAGTGTGATCTGGGACGTCTTGGCTTTGATTGTTCATAATTTTGCTAAATCTATAGTTAAAGGGAAAAGTGGGTGTTTCACAAAGATTAACCTTTTGACGAAGGTCCTTGCCTGAGTATTATGTTCCATGCCAAAACAAACACAAAGCTTTAATGACCATATAACATTTTCTACAATTGATTCCATTGACTATAATGTACAATCAATCATAAAAATCAAGCTTATGATTATTAGAACGCTATTAACCTTTGTGTTACAGGACCCAGAAATACTTTTATATTTTATTTTTATAAAAAATGTCTACTTTGTATGGATGACAACCATTCTTCTTCAAAACTGTACATTCTATACAGATTCCTTGTTAACAGAAAAAGAGGTTTCCCATAAATTAAAAGATGAGCTAAAGATTTATCTCACCAGCATCTGGGCATTGGTTTGCAACCCATAATTCAAAAGCATTAAACAGAGCACATGCAGTTGATGTGAATTCAATATACATGTCTAATGAGAACTCGCCATTAGAGAGACAACCGTCAAAGTAATTGCTCATTCACATGCTGTCGTAAGGCTGTGGTCATTTATCTATCTAACAACAGGACGGTCAAATGGTCGACCGACAGAGGGTGGACAGCGCTAAAATGCTAGCCACCATGTCCGCCAATTGCCTAAATGGCCGCGTAAATTGAATGGTTGATTTGGGAGTCAGCCGCTACTCTCCCATAGAGGTCTGTTTCCACTATCAATGTGCAGTATGGACCTTACACGCGTACATAGAAGTGATGCATGTCAATGATGAATGCTTGATGATGAAATAGTGCAAAATTCAAAATCTGGTTCCCTGCAATATTGCAATCATTTGCTCGATGGCAATGGCCAATAAGGGGCCCATTTCATAAAGGACTTACAACTGCTGTAACTTTGCCATTATGGCAACTTCCATGGTAACAGGGCTCAACAGGTTACAGCCAATCATGATCAAGGTTATCGTGGTACAAATGGCAAAGTTACAACAGTTGCAACTCTTTACGTAACAGGCCCAAGATCAATGTTGTGTGTGTATTTTCTTCCTTTTTTTTGTTCAAAACATAGACCTGAAAGGCATGAAAATTATTAATACCGTAATTTGCAACTAATTACAATCTTGTGTAATAGCACCATTGTCCCCCATATCTATCCTTCACCCAAACACTTTTTGTGTACATGTACATGTATGTACTATTCATCATATTATTCTGAATCAAAACCTGAATTGCAAACACGTTTGGGGGGGGGGAAATAAAAACAATAGCAATTGTTGATGAAGAAAATATTGTGCGACCAATATTTTGAGCGTGTATGTAGTGACCGATTACATTGTTGCCAATTTCATTTAAAAAGCTGAGTCATGCATGCAGTAATAGTGATTTTCTTTGACAAAAGTGTAGATGGCAGCAGTGGGAAAGAGCCAAGTGCTTCAGACGGAAGTTGATTGATCAGTACGCCTGGCTAGGCCAAGCCAGGCAGCCTGTCTTTAAGGGTTGGCCACTACAGTCTCCCCTCTTCATAGCAACTTGAACTGTCTGCTATCAAAAGATTACATCAAAAATAGCCCACACAATTTGGAAAATATTGTTACATCTGAATCTTTGAATAGAAAAGTGTTCATTTGCTGGTGAAGTTTGTTTTTTGTAATCTGATCATTTTTTTTCAATTGATTTTTGTTTTGTCACCCTCAAGGCTGAAATACAATTGATTCTTCAGTATGTCTGTTGGGCCTGCATATACATGTATACTATGTAAACTTGATCATTCCAAAATATATAAATTAAAAAAAACTTAGGCCTGAAAATGAATAGACTGGTCTACCGGAGCCCAACTGATGTTCCAAGTCACCGATGCAATTTCCTGCATCTGGATGAAGTTCAAAGAAATAAGATTACAAAACAGAGTCAGAGACTTTGACCTCAAGTAGTTTATGAAATAAATTTCTCAAAAATTTTATATGAATTCTTGCTTGAGTTTATCAGAAAGTACATGTAGCACCATACTGCTACAATATTGCTTCATTCACACTGCCATATCATTTTCTACTCTCTATCTCAATTGCAATTTTCGTAGATTAGCGAAATGCAGGAACAAAGCCAACACTGCAAGTTCAAATAATTTAAAATACAGTATTTTCAAGGATTACTATTAAAGTCCTGTAGGTCTTTGCTGTCCAAACCATTTTAGAATGATGCTTCACACAAGCTAAAAATACATTGCCATAATGAAACAATTTTGAGAAGAAAAGATTGGAACATGATTACAGTCACGTCTGCATTCCCATGTTTACGGTTGCATTGTATCTTATATGTACATGAAATTCACATACAAACCCAGAGAGAGGATTCCTAACATCCAGTCCTTTCACATGCACCCAACTTTCTGACTTTAATACTGGAAGAAAAAAAAGTTCTTGAAGACATATCACTGACTAGTATCCTCCTGTCTGGTGCTCAAAAATCACATTTCAAAATGCAACCTTTTTAGTGTTTCATATATTGCATTCTGAAAGATTTACGCGTATTTTCAGAGATAGACCCCCCAAAATATTTATAAATGCAACCATGGTTTTAACTAAACATCTTTGTTGGTATATTATATACTGTTTAGCCAATGTATTTGATCAGCATAATTTAGTTCATGCAATAATTGCTTTCTTGTCTGGCATATTGCTTTCTTATCTCGCATCAATGATTTGGTTGCAACATTCTCAGCTTTTGTCTTCCAAATGTTGTATTGAAGAACCCAACAAACCGTGGGAAAAAATCTAACTCACATATATACACTCCCACCCCTTTCTTCTCAACAAAATATTACCCAAAGCATTTGCAGAATTCTGACACATTCACAGTTATCCTTCCGTATTATTATTTCTTTAATCCACATGTTCTCCGAGTAACTGCCATATTTTGACAATATGGGAAAGACCCCTAGCATTTCCTGAACATGTTGGAATGTTCAAACCCAAAGTGCAGCAGTGAATGACCTCAATCACCTTCAAGAAGCTGAATGTTCTAAAATTTTTGCACATTAACATATACATACATGTTTACTTTTATAATAGAATGAAGTTTGAAAACATAAAAATGAGGTACCGTACCATAAAAAGCCACTGAACCAATTCATTTCAAATAGTTCTATAAAAAAAACTGTTGAAATAAATCTAAAAGATAATGAAAACTGGAATAATATGATGGATCTGAACCTAAAGATCATTTGTTCAGGAGTACATGACCACTCAATAGTGTCCCTTCATACCTGTCGTGGCTGGCTTATTCAATATTAGTTTAAAAGAAACTGTGCAAAAAAGTCATGGGCAAGATTGTTTACGGTATTATGCATCAACAGCCTGACCAAAATGTTACTCTAATTACTTGCCACAGGTACATGTACAACATCATGTTTAGGCCTAATAAGAATAATAAAGGCATTTATAGCACCATATACATGTACATTGTACATATATCTAGAAATATTCCATTCTGAACCGCGATGTTATCATTACTATTTCCCCGGCTTTAGCTCAAACTGCCTTTCAGCGCTCATGCATTCAAGGAATTAACCCTGCCGGGTACCCATTCACCTCACTTGGGTAGAGTGCAGCACGATGTGGATAAATTTTTTGCTGAAAGAAATTACGCCATGGCTGGGATTCGAACCCACGACCCTCTGTTTCAAAATCAGAAGACTAATCCACTGGGACACAACGCTCCACATACATACATACATGTAGGCCTATTATAGCACTACATAAAAAAAAACTGTCACTCTAGACATTTAAGCTGTACTACCCTGAAAGCTCAGAACAATTTTAATCTCTTTTATTTTCTTTCTTTCCAGTAACCAAAATATTGTTTTAAACTGCATACATATGAAACAAGACATGTTACACAGTTACAGACATTGAAATGAATAAATGCCATGATTACATGAACTTAAGTTTCATACCCACCTGTCTAAAAGAAAATAGTGGATGGTAGGGTTCAATAACCCTTAATGATATCAAATGGTTATAACAATGGGTAACACGAGCCATCAATGTAGGCTGAACAAATGAAGAACCTTTGCACTTTATGTTTCTTTATAGGTCTAGTGTTTTATACTTAAATAGGCAAAAAATGATTACTGTAGGAGTTTCTTTTACTATTTTACGTGTCCCCATTACCATGTACATGTACAATGTACTTCCATTTCTTTTACAAAATGAATTATTAGGTAGATCTATGCCACTGCAAAGATCAAGCAAATGTGTCACATGTTGAATCAATTGGCTGAATTCTATCAGAGTCCCCCCCCCCATTTTTTTATATTGAATATAATACCCCTTTCATAAACCCAATTATGCGGCTAATAGCAGCATAATTTGGTCGTAAAATCGGAGGACTAGAGTTATCCGCATTATTTTGATGCTGCAATTATCCGCATAATAGCAGCATCGGGACCAGATTTTGACTTTATGAACGCATTTCGAAAGTAATGCGGATAATTGCCATGGAGCGGTCACAAGGTCACCCTTTTCCAACGCAACCGCATTGGAGGGGGTGTGTGCGGTTGCCATGACGATTATCCTCCTTTTTCAGGACGGGCGCTCGTAAAAGTAGTGCAGATTATTTTCGGAGTTTATGAACGCAATTTTTATTGAATTATCTGCATTACTCTTAGGCGGCTAATTGGAGGATACATGTAGGTTTATGAAAGGGGTATCAAATGTACTGTATGCTTTCTACTTTTCAATATAGTTGCAACGCCAATTCGAAAATGACCAATTCAAATTGCAAAAACATGTCAACACAGATCAAATCAAATCACTACTCACAAGATCTTATTCAGAAACCAATACACCCTGCAACACAGGTTCATTATCCACATTAAATGACAATATTATGAAGAATTTAGGACAAATAAAATAGAAAGGGCCTATCACAGTACATATTTCCACAATTCTGTTTACATGGAATGCAATTATAAATCAATAATGTCTGTCCTAGTGCTGGGGTAGGTAACAGGGTCAGTGGTGGGTAAAGGACAAAAACCACAACAAAGGTACTACTCGTGTAAATAATTAGAGCAAATGATGAAAGTTGGGGGTAGAGACACAGTGCAGTGACACAAACATCTCAAATCAGACCACAGACAGACATGACTTATTATGAATGGGATCCAAATGTATGTTCAAGGTTGTAGATACATGTACATGTAGGTCTCTTGCAAACCAATGAATTAATCATCCCATGTGAAAATAATGAAATAGTCCCTCCTCATCAAGAAGGATATTAATAAGGGTTACACTTCGTAATTCTGAAGGTTCGTAATTACGAAGGTTTGTAATTCCAAAACACTTAAATTGCCTATACCTCGTTAATCCGAAAACGTTAAAGGGGTTCGTTAATCCGAACATTTGTGGCGTTATTCCGAAGTTTCGATAATCCGAAAAAGAAATAAGATTCGATATTCCGAAGGTTCGTTAGTCCGAAAACGAAATAAGGTTCGTTGTTCCGAAGGTTTGTTACTCCGACAACGAAATCAGGTTCGTTGTTCCAAAGGTTTTAGTCTGAAAACGAAATAAGGTTCGTTAATCGTTACGTTTTCGAACTAACAAACCTTCAGAATTCTACGAACCTCATTTCGTTTTCAGATTAACAAACCTTAGGAATTACGAACCTCACTTTGTTTTTGGACTAACGAACCTTCGGAATTACGATCCTTCGGAAATACAAATCTTCGGAATAACGAACCTTCGGAATATCCGAACCTTCGGAATAACGAAGCTTCGGAATTACGAATGTATGCTATCGATAAAGATTACATGTACATGTAGGTTTACTATGCGAAAGTGAATTGTATGGAGTCGGTTGTTCTTACATGTAATTTCTATTTTTTTGTGTGTGCCCATTTTCAGTTTTTTTTATTTGTTTTATTTATGTTTTCCTGTAAAGTCCAAACATGCATTTATGTCTCCAAAGAAAAGTGGTGCTCTCAAATATATTGTAGATGATTGAATGAAGTATTTCAATGGAAATACAATTACACCCATGCAAAAGGCCTACCAAGAAATGCACTATGAATCAATAAATATATATGATCTTGATGGATTTTTGCTTTTTGTTTTTCACTTTTTTAGCAAAGGAAGTAACATTTATGAAATCTTTGTTCTCAAATTAAGTACCGGTATTTGTAATTTGCAATGCATTTCTACAGTAATTGGTGTATAAATCATGACAACATAGTTTTTCATACTTACTGAAAAAATCCTTTTTACAGATGTTCTTGGCACATAGAACTGCAATAAAACAAAAACAAAGGGGGAAATGTGAATTAATATACAGTAACATAAATCTTCAAGCATCCGTTGCTTTTCTAATAGAATAATTCTTCAATGACCATGAATGTCAAAGTTTTTACACAGAGTAATAATGGTATTCTGTTTAATACTCTTTTTTGTATGGTATGGGAGTCTTTGCACACTTTCTGAGTTCTGTTTCAGGCATTAGTCATCCTACAAAAGTATTTCACTTTAAAAATAATCAATTATGACTTTAAATGCACATTTTTCCATTATACAAGGCTCGACATTAGCGGTGGCCCGGTGGCCCAGGGCCACCAAAAATTCATCTCGGGCAACCATTATTGAAAAAATGTTAAGTTTTGGTGGCCCGAATCGGGCAACCAATAATTTTCAAAGTAGCACAATTTTTCTCCCGATTTTGCATGCATTTATCAACTTTCTACAGTTCAAATTGCAATCCAATCCGTCATGCGCCTTTTTTGTTAATCTACACACAAATACACACACACAAAGATTGCATAGTCATGACAGTATGTAGGCCTACCGCTGGCATACAGTAACTATTATTCAGCCGGCCGTCTGGCTGAGCTTTGCATGCATGAAACCACTGCAGCTAGCTGCGCTGTGCGATAGCAGACTATTCAGACTCAGGGAGCTGCGATACGAAATGTTACTGCCAAGAAATCTTCCCCAGAACTTTGAAAATCTACGTCAAAGTCACAGTTTACACCAATGAAATGCCCTTCTACAGTCCATATTACTGAAACCTGATTATTTAAAAGCATTAAAAGGAGGAATTATGACCTCTCTTTTGACTCAAAAAGACTGATTTCCAAATGCATTAATACACATAAAACACAGAGGTGAGTACATCACAGTCCCACATGTGCATTTGTATGTATGTTGATATTTGGTTTATTTCGAAGCTGTGTCTCTTCTAGCCAAAAACAAATACACAGCTTCTTTCTTTCTTGTTTATAAATGACTTCTTAAACCATTCTTAAGGAAGTAAATACTTTGGAAAGGCATTACATTGGTATGAAATGTGAATTTTTTCCATCATTTTGTCAAAAATAAGGAAGGAATTTTCTCATTTTTTTTCCAGATAACTTTTGCCGTTTTCTTATTTTCTCCCCCCCCCCTTTTTTTTTTTACAGTGATTAAACCATTTATACCCCTTCCCATTGAATATGCCTGATTAAAGAACATGTTTCTACTGAATAATATTAATAATAAAATTTTCCCCCATTTTTTTATAATTTTGTGCTATTCATTTTTCTTACATTTTCTTTTGTTTTTTTCTCAATTTTTTTCCTGTTCTTTGTGTTTTCTTTCATCATTTTTTCTTTTGTTTTATTTCACTTAGATCTATTCATTTTTACAATTTTTGTTTTCTTTTTTCAATACATTGTATACTATTCTAAAAATTATTTTTGTTTATCTCCCCCTTTTACACATTGTTCTAATTCTGCAGCATATTTTTCTGTGATTTTCTCCTGCTATAATATGCTGGAAAAGAGAAAATAAACTGGATTTGGGGCCTGCATAATCTAGGTTTTACGATCAAAAAGGAGGAAAGGAAAAATCAATTGTTTTGTAATCTATCTGAGTTTGCTACATGCACTATTTATTTACTTTACCATTATGAGTGTGTGTCTATACGGAGATTAAAAGTCCACACAACCTGGGAACAATACAATTCTTTTATTCTCTTTCAATCATTTTTCATATTTACAATGAAGGAACAATTTGTATATAACCACAAAATAAGCAAAGTAAAATAACAGCAAGCACGATTTACATACAAGATAAAGAATAGTGGTACGTGGTAGTGACTGCAAAATATTTCAGTTTGTTTTATTCATTTTATTAATGTTTTTCTTTATATTTTCGGGCCACCAAACTTTACTAATGGGCCACCAAAAAAAATTATTAGAAGGTTTTGGTGGCCCGAACGGGCCACCACCAAAAAAAGTTAATGTGGAGCCTTGAATTAGCGATATCCCTAAATTCACCTTCATTCCTTTTTCAATCCAAATTAAAATTGTATAGCTTTGTGATTTTTATCTACATGTATTCTCATTTCCTTTTTTCAACACAAAATAGTTAAGATCACCTCATACAGTTCACATCAATCTCTAGCATGCCTTTTCAGGACAAAGGGATAAACTTCCCTCTTATGGATTTAAGACAGACAGTGGAGAGGCTCCATCCTTTGTGTACAAACAGCACACTTCCCCCTTGGGACAGCTATTGGTTCCACTCCAATGAACAACAAAAGGACAACCCACACAAAAGACAGTACATGGGACAACGGTTTGTGCACAAAACACACACAGGGGAGATTCCTATCCCACAATATTTGGTATGATGCACTATGTACACACAACATGCCTTTGCCTTTGTGAGGGAAAGACCTGAATGGAGGAATATATTATAAATGAATGTGGTATACATGTACAATATTTGTAAAATCAATACTGCATGTTGTTATCAAGAAAGTGCCAAGGACTGTTTGTTTTTAGTAATTCAAAGAACAAGCATATTTTGATACTTCAAAATGTTTAGTTTGAACACATGTACACACCAAACCATACAAAATTGCTGAATGATAACTGACACTGTATAAAAATAATACATGGAGTTCTTAGCATTTATTTAATAATCAATATTCATAGAAATAAAATATAGAGGCTAATATCCATGGATTGTACTGAAACAAGAGATTATAGCAGCAATTTACTCTGTACCCAACACTAGCAATATCATGCTCAAAATGTTGAAAACAAAACATGAAACATACACGATGTGTCTAGCAAAGGTCTGAAGACCTACTGAGTCTATGGAGCAAGCACATGAACGTGAGAGAAGAGCCAGACGGATAAATTGCGTGTCTGAGCAAGCCATCTGTGTTTCTCTGCATACGAGTCAAACAGCAAACAGTATGCAATCATGTAACACAGATGTTAAAGATATTGGTCTACTGGTAGTATTATTTTCAGATACAGGCAAAATAATTGATCTTTTCACAGGCCCTTATGCCGAGATCATGCCTCAAATTGATCTGGAATCTATTCATGCTTCTACGTATGGCCTGTTATGCTTTGTGGTCTTTGGGTGCCAAAATCTCTCCAAATCCATTGATCATTAAAAAAACATGAAAATATTAAGAATTGTATGTAAATGGAGCTTACATTTATTAATGTATACCGGTGTGTACAACTATGTCAGTGATATAACTAATCACTGGAATGGAATACAGTACATGTATGTATTTCTAAGGATTTTACAATTATTTATACAGGCAGATGCCAGTACATCATGTTAATATTAGCTAAGGGTTCTTGGGGCTGTAGAAACTAGATGCACATGTTGTCGACACTACGCCTGTTATGTAAAGCAATAATTCTTTTGAATTTAATACGCAATTGACAGATTATATCTTTGTACACCCAAATGTCCATGATGTGAAATACTGTGCAGATGTATGATTGGGCAATAAACTTAATGATCTGTAGCCACAGTGATTATTTTTAATGACTTTCAAGTGATTAAAATGAGCTTTTCCATAAAATAGAATGTCCCTTCAGGTCTGCACACTACTGGGGGGAAAAATGGTCACAGTATACAGCTAGAAAATTGATTAATGTTGAAAATATAGTTTTAAAATGAAAAAGTTAAATGAAAAACAAACAAATTGTTCATATGCGAAGTAAAAAAAGGAACGTAAAGGACATTTTCTACAGAAATAATGTAAACATATTTCTTTTTATTGAATTTAATTGGGAAAAGAAAAATACAAAAATGTAGGCATGGTTTGTAACGATAAGGACCATCAACAACCAGCAGTAAAATATTTGTTTGTTTAGTTTGCATGACATGTGTAGAAAAAGTTCTCCTAATGTGAACTGTCAATTTAAATTCCACATCATTACAAAAAAATAAAAAATATGTCACTCAAAAATCATATTTTATTTTTCAAGAAGCAATTTGGCCTTTGTTAATGATTCATTGTTTCAAAAAGGCCGCTAGAGCAGCAGAGTCGCTGGTATTTAGAGATCAAGCAATATGGCTTGTAAATGACGAGCCTCATTGTACGAGGTGCCACAGCGACTGCCAAGGAGATGAGCATTAATTGCAATGACAATGGAGCAATATTCACTAAATTGGGCAGACAAATCAAATTGATGGGAGACGAGAGATTATCCGCCGGGTCTCCCGATTTCTCCGCCAAGACGCAAATATGATGACAAAAGCACTTAGGAAATGCAGAGCCACTGATGCCTGCCTGCTTTGCTCAAGTAACTTGGTTTATGACAGCTCATCTCCAAATTGAGGTTTAATTTACAAACGCTGATTGCATGTACATGTAAACATATCCCATACAGGAAGCGCAGTTTGTTTTCAAAAGCTGAATATGATGAGCCATTGTCTTCAGGAAATTTCGCTATGAACTGGAGGGAGACAGTGTTGTTTTGAAAAAGATTTTGGATCAAGAAACCAAGTAAAACAGACTGCAGAGTCGGCGAGGGATTTGTCTGATGCAAATTATAATTCTATCTCTGCAATCATTATACAGTACAGTAGTCTACTATTAAAAAGACAGATTGAAAGACAGACTCCAGTAGATGCAAAATACATTGAATTTACAAACTCATACACAACTCATTATGTTATAGCAGGCTACATGTGCAGAGTCAGTACAACTGCAATTCAGTGCACATGTTGAACTACATGTAGCACCTGCATCTTTACGTTTATAATTTCGTGGAGCTCAATAAATCGCTCTCCTTATTTTTTCGAGGAGCTCAGAATCACTATCCTTGAGGAGCTCAAATCAATTCAATATAATACATGTATGATAAATTGTAGATTTTTCTTAAAATTGTAAATGCAATAGCTGTGTAGCTATTAATCTGTGGTAAAACTAGGCCTGGGTCAATATGTTTTCAAAATATCGCGCTCCTGCCTAATAAAAAATATATACAAAAACTTGCTCAAATTTCACATTTCACATCCTTAATTCCTTGAAATTATTTTGATATAGTTGAAAACTATCAGTAAAATGAAGAATATTCAGCTCTTTCCATGTATATGGAAATCTAACAATGTCATTTTTTTTCCAGCAAACTTGCATGATGTCCTTTGTAAACAAAGAGAAGCACACTGAATGTTCAGAAAGAGATGAACATGATGAATGTATGATTATATTGTACATGTATCTAGAAAATATTTTTAACAAACATGTGCATTTTAGATGTTGAGCACTGGCTTCCCATAGTTGAGGTTGATCACATCAATCGTAAAGTTCTCTTTGTAAAACGAGCCCAGGGGCCCATCTTACAAAGAGTTGTGAGTGATCCGATCAATCGCAACTATGGAAAGCCAGCAAAGTCAACATATAAAATGCATGTTTGCTCAACAATTTTCTAGATATGAATGTATATCCATACATTCATTGCTTTCTTTGACAACTTGGTGTGTTCTCCTTTGTTTCGTTGTTTACAAAGGACGTTTTGCAAATTTCCTATAGAAAAAATTATGACACTGATGGATTTCCATATTACGATCGATTGGATCAATTGTAACTCTTTGTAAGACGAGCCCAGATACTGGTCAGATGAGAACTGTTTGAAGCATTGAGGCATGGGGGCTTTATGTACATGTATAAAGCTTAAATTGTACATGTACATGCCAAGCCTACAGTACATGTACATGTAGGTACATCTCCTGATGCATACTGTGTACATGTATTAATACTGTATCTGTAGAATAGTGTGCAGCCCTAAAATACATTAGCCTTCAAATTACTATGACTGAGTATTGAAGTATGCATGCTAAAATTTGTAAAATTTTACATGTACATGTAACTACTAGCATTTTGAAAGGTAGATATACATGTATAGGGGCTACATGTACAATGTATTTCACTTGCTGTACTTTCAGAATGTTATTTCACTGTACATGTACATATTCTGCGTGAGTTTGTGCAATTTACAAAGACAAGGGCAACATTTTTTAGGACACGTCAGGGCCCACAGCATACGTTTTGATTTTGTGTTCATAAATTATTTGAAATAATTCTTTTCGGATGTCAGTTCAAATTTAATATATACTCTTGAAAATCAAGACATACATGTACATATATACTTTAACATTTAATGTAGGTCAAAAATATGTCTAAAAAAATCTAAATACACCATTGGTCAACTATTATTATTTAGATATTTGGAATTTTAAACCATACAGTACATGCACTATGATAAATAAAATGCCAATCTCCCTCTCTGTACCATCAGAGAAGAATGGTACATAAGTTATGTAGGCTGGTTGAAAATGCAAGTTCAAAGCCCTGACCTGGCCTTTGCATAATGTCATTTTACTGCCTTGTGCACTATTCATCAAAATCTTAAAGATAAACATCAACTGGTTCTGGTCATCAGATTTTTATGAAAGAAACTACTGCACCTCTTTATAAAGTGATTGGAAAATGTTGATTTTATTTGGTTCAAAGAATTACTGTAGGCTGTGAGATACAGACCCCCCCCCCCCCCATTGGCTATTAGCATATTTGAGTAACTGCACTGCACAAAGAAAAGCAGGAATGGGACTGCACAAGTCAGCGTGCGACACCGACACTGGTCGAACGGTCCCAGACTAGTAAATATCTATGTCGGGCCAGTAACTTTTTAGAAATACATGTAACCAGATTTACTGGTCCGACATGACCAGTAAAACATATATCAAACTGATACAAATGACATTTTTTCCCTCTATTGTAAATTCATAACAAGTAGAGCGCCTCTGGCAGTCTCACCTGCATCACGCGATTGCTGACTTTGAAAACTACTATTCACAAAAAACACAAATCATATAATGATACAATACTACATGTATGTTCAATTACACTAAATGACATTTGGCCTTGATCATGCGACCTAAGACTTGTCAGTGATACTTGATTACCCCTAAATTCACATTTTATAATCTATATCTATAAACTTTGAAAGTTATACTCAGCAATCTAATAATTACCTCCAAATTGGCCAAAGTTCATTGACCTTAAATGGCATTTGAATTTGGTCATGTGACCTAAAACTCACATGAGATGTTCAGTGATACTTGATTACTCTTTAATACAGACCTTCATTTTTGAGGAGCGCGATCGCGCCGGCGCTCCTACCGCGCTCCTTAAAAAAATAAGGAGAGCAAAAAATCACGCTCCTCAAAAAAAAAAAAATTGAAAAAAAATCTGGGTAAAATTTCAGATTTTCACATTGATCTTTAAATCCATGAAATGGCCTTCTTTTTTCCATAATTCCTTGAAATTACTTTGATTTAGTTGAAATCTATCAGAAAAATGAAGAATATTCATCTCTTTCCCGACTCTGATTTTAATTTAATCTCGGTAAATATTGCAGTCCCATGTAGTCCCATATGTAGATTTTCATGGCAACACCATGGAAGTCTACATGTGGGACTACCATATATACCGAGGTAAGTTCAAATCAGAGTCGGGAAAGTGGTGAATATTCTTCATTTTTCTGATAGTTTTCAACTAAATCAAAGTAATTTCAAGGAATTATGGAAAATAGATGGCCATTTCATGGATTTAAAGATGTAAAATTTTAGCAATTTTTTTTTCAATTTTTTTTTTTTTTTTTTTAGCAGGAGCGCGTACAACATCTTGTAAACGTATTGACGTGACCCAGGCCTAGTTTCACCACAGATTAATTAATATCTAACACAGCTATTACATATACACAATGTTAAGAAAAATCTACAATTTATCATACATGTATTGTAATGAATTGATTTGAGCTCCTTACGGAGAGCGATTCTGAGGAGCTCAATTGATCTCCTCAAAAAAATAAGGAGAGCGATTTATTGAGCTCCACGAAATTATAAACGTGAAGGACTGCTCTTATGTCCAAGTTTTATGAACTAGATCCAAACACTTTCGGAGTTATGATGGTAATTCAACAAATACCCCAACATGGCCAAAGTTCATTGACCTTAAATGACTTTTGACCTTGGTCATGTGACCTGAAACTTGCACAGGATGTTCAGTGATACTTGATTACTCTTATGTCCAAGTTTTATGAACTAGACCAAGACATTTACAGAGTTATGATGGTAATTCAACAAATACCCCCAACATGGCCAAAGTTCATTGACCTTAAATGACCTTTGACCTTGGTCATGTGATCTGAAACCAAGGCACAATGTTAAGTAATACTTGATTACACTTATGTCCAAGTTTCATGAACTAGGTCCACATTCTTTCGAAGTTATGTAATTTGTAATGACGATGCCACCACTCTGCTATGCAGGCGAGACAAAAATGGCTCTCCAAAATTGAGAAATGTCTCTCATGAATTATGTTTGTTGAATTTTTTTGGGGGGGAGGGGCAATAAAAGCAATGAAAGACAGCACTCAGGTCTTTTTTTTTCTTTGTTTTTGTGGGGGACCAGTAAATCTTAGGTTCAGACCAGTACAAAATGGAAAATCTAGGTATCTACTGGTCCAACCTGTTAGACTTAGTGGAACCCTGCATAAGTGTTTCCCTTTAACCTTTCATCTGTTATGGGTCATACAATGTAGCTTGAATGTGAGGGTAGCTGAATAGCAATCCAATCTGGGCATGTTTTTTTTTTTCCTTAAATGTATCCTAAATGAAAAAAATATTGTTTTCATTTTCCCCTTTAAAACAGTTTTTCTCTTGACATTGAAGAAGAGAGGCCATAGGAATGACACAGAGAGGAAATCATCTTTTAAAAAAGTATGCACATTAGTGCATCAATTATAATAAGCCTTAGAATCAATCACTAGGCTCAATTAATTTATCATTGATTTCCAGTTTTATTTTGAAAGGGCAGCCTCTTCACAAATTGTTATCACTGAGTAAAGGTCGAATAACAATATGTAATGGCAGTCAAGATATAGAAATTATACAATGTAAACATACATTGTATAATTATGTACAAATACAACTCAACAGGATTCTTGACAGTGATGAACATATCCTTTGTTTGAGAGAGTAACAGGAAGACAGATAACCTGGTATCGCGTCGCAATTTGCTCCATTTATGCTAAATAAAAAGTATTTTATGTAGCACATTTTTACATAGAATTTTTTCATAAAATTTGTTCAGCAAAATTAGCTCCTGATTTAGAACTTCACATGCATGTACATTACTGTCAATAGAACATAAAGCTTGATATCAGATGAATTAAAGCTTTAGTAAACATTGAATACAACCCCGGCTTCCCAGACCCCCCGTTTTCATAGAAATTCTGCTGAATTCCCCAAATAAGGAAATTCTGGTATTTCAATTTCTTCTTTTGTTTGTCCCATTCAAAATTCAATGGCTGGGCATTGCCATCAAGGCATTAGAAAATGATGGAAAAGGTCACAAGACACAAGCAAAAACTTTGGATGAAAAAAAGTAAATATTCATGATATTGTACAGCTCACACAATAACAAGGGCTTTGCACCCATGGGTGTATTGCTGCCGCCGTATTACAGGAAAACCTGAACGGTAGCACTTGCGCGGCTTCTTTCAAGCCAAGGTACGTAGAATTTTCTATATTTTTTAAAAATTTGTCGCTTTCAATATTTTCCAAAAAGTATTATTACCTGCAAAAATAAATTAAAAAGTATGTTTTTTAAGTTATTTCATTTATTGGTGTCTCTATCTTATCAAACAATCATTGGAATTGCGCATACAATGAATCAAGAATCTGGTTTAAAAAATACAGACAAGCTGAATTAAGGTTGTTAATTATATCAGCGCCACCAATGACCTTCCTTTTATTTCCGTGAAAGAAACATGCGAAGCAACTTTCCAGGCCGAGGTAAGCGATTTTGCTCTTTTTCATGTGCTTTTGTAGAAAAATATTTGTAAAATTGAAAATGGAACACTTTTCACCAGAAAAAGCCCTGGCCCCTGGTGAGTAGCGGAATGAGTTTTGGCTCAGTAACATTATTCGCGTTATGAAGCCATGTTAACCGACAACTCTAAAATCCATTGCGTAAACACATTCATAGTGCGAGGATTCCTGATTATAGCATACGGTACTATTAAACCTCGCAATATAATAATTGGAAATCCATGCAAATTGCAATATGTACATGATCATGTGAGAGCTTTTTAATTCTAGATCCAATTCAACATAGTAAGTTACAATGTAGGATAACATGGCCAAACTAGGTCTGTACAGCCTCAATTCACTTGGCTAATAGACATTTATTCAATTATAATTATACTAGATCTAGGCATATATGTCGGGCAAAAGTATTGAACTGACTGCATGCACAAAATCGGCACGTCCGATCCACAGCGTACCTTCCCAGCCGTACCCGGCCCGGTATCCGACAAAGAACATACACTTGCTGGATGACATTCCTCGACCTTCTTGGACATGCATTGATTAATTGGACTTTTAGTGCTCCTAATTCGCAGAATATATTAATCAAATACACTGCACACGAATCTGTAATTATGATTTTACCTGTTAACCGAAGTTTCATCGGTCCCTCGCGTCGTACCGATGGATTTGGCATGGTGAAATCTTGAGTAATAGTTGGCATAAAATTGTTGTTTTCCGTTTATGGACATTCCAGTGTATACCGTACGCTACGGCGCGGCATACGCAGAAAATCGGGAGACGATGTACATGTACTAGTAAATGCGATATGCGTGAATAAGATGCACAGCTGATTGTAGCTGCGCATAGTCGCCGGTACTTGCGCACTACTATATTGCTCTCCGCACGGTTATCGGAAACTAAATGTGAACAGTCAACACTCGACAGAAGGTCGGCTGTTTTCCGTCGTGGCGCCAGCGTAAGTGGTGCTGGTGGTGGTGTTAGTGGTGGTGGTGGTGGTGATGGCTGCTGGTGGTGGCGGCGGTGGTGGTGGTGGTGGTGGTGGCGGTGGTGCTGGTGGTAGTGTTGTCTGATTTGGTGGTGGTGGACGGTGGATAATGGAAGGCAGCAAGGTGATTACTTATGGGCCGACTCCCTTAACTATCTTAGCAATGCCCCTCCCGATGGAACTGGGCCCATGGGCACAGTATTTTTTTTTCTTTTCTAAACTTTTCCCTTTTCTTGTTCTGCTTGTTTTGTTTGGTCTCCCCTCTCAGGGACCTGGGAAGCGGGGGTGCTGGGGGTGCTGAAGCACCCCCATAAATTTTCCTGGGGGTGCTGCGTGTATTATTTCCCATAGGCAGCACCCCCACGAAATCAGGTTCCCTTTGTGTTTTTTTCATTTATGTTATGATGTACATAATTATCACATCCGACAATTGCAAATTATTTACATAGTCTTTCACATAGTAACATCCCTTCTATGACGCGATTCAATCACGCTCGGCACTCCGATACAGACGTAGTGGCGCGCGATACGTGATATCCATAGTTTACACACTACTCGATAGCAGGGAGGGACATAGGTGTGGCTGACTTGAAACTTCTAAGTGAGGACATGCGCTCGACCGCCCGTGTTTTGTATTAACAATTACAAGTCAGACAATAGAAATCAAATTTCAGTCTTTTTCGCCCTGCCCATGGCGCTGGGAAGCGGGGGTGCTGGGGGTGAAGCACCAAAATTTTGGGGATTCTGCATGTGTTATTTTCCATAGGCAGCACCTCCTGGAAATCTAGTGGTAATTTGATAAATGACAGAAATGTAATGAAAATGAACCACGTTTTGTAGAACCCACCCCCCCCCTTCAGAATTATCCGACACAAAGCTTAAATAGTGCTTAAATTCATCCTTTTTCAGATCGGAATAATAAATATTTTCTGCTCGCGCTTCGCGCTCGCATTATTGATTTTTATAATAAAAAATGTATTTACACTGCCCAGATACTAGGTCTAACTTTAAACACACACACGCATGTTTTATACGCAGCTTGTTTGGGGCTACTCTGGGCTGAAAATATTTATATCAAATAAAATTTTATGAAAATCTAATTTAAGTTATATAATTCTAAAGTTTAGCAATATTTTATGAAAATGGTGATATGCATGTTGTCATGAATATTTAATAGGTGGGTTGACATGTGCGGAAATCTGTCCACAAAGATAAGGGGACCAGGGCCTGGAAAATATGACAAGCAAAAAAAAAGAAAAAAAAAAGTTTTTCACCCAAAATGTAAGATCACTTAGTCCAAAAGGTGTTATTTCGATTGTGAAGTAATGTATTTTTGGTAGGGGGGCACGTCCCCCTGTCCCCTCTGGGATTTCTGCCTATGTGGGTTGAACATGTCACATCCCCACTATCATGTTTATTGTGTTGTGAAAAAAAAAATCGTTTCATTTTTCATACCAGTGTGAATGATATCTCTCCCATATAATGAGTTGCAGAAAAGAATATCTAATAGACTAAATCAGTTGTCAATTCAACTGTTTTTGGTTCTTGAAGGGAAAATATTTAAAAAAAAAATACAAAAGAACAAGTGGGGATATGACATCATCAGTTTGCTCGTTGAATATTAATGAAGACATGCTTAAAACTGTTTCACCGGAGTAATGCTAATCTTTAAAATGCAATAATTTTTATATTCTTTGTCAGATTTTGATCAAATCTTTATTCTTATTATCATCTGATTTTTCTTTATCTGGTCAAATATCAAAAATGTTCTGCTCGCGCTTCACGCTCACATTATTACCCATCATTTTCTTGATTTACAAAACATAAATAGAATGTCCCAATTATAGGTCTGAAATCTCAATTTTGTTTCCGCTCGCGCTTCGCGCTCGCATCAATTGTATAGTTATATACCTATTCTGTTCATGATTAGAAAAGTGCTTAAGATGTCCTGTTTTTAGGTCTGAAATCTCATTTTTATTTCAGCTCGCGCTTCACGCTTGCATCAATTGTATTATTATATACCTATCCTCTTCATTATTAGAAAAGTGCTTAGAATGTCTCATTTTTTTTTGTTGAAATCTCAATTTTGTTTCCGCTCGCGCTTCGCACTCGCATCAATTTTAAAGTTGTATACCTATCCTCTTCATTATTAGAAAAGTGCTTTGAATGTTTTTTTTTTATCTGAAATCTCAATTTTGTTTCCGCTCGCGCAATTGTATAGTTATATACCTATCCTGTTCATAATTTAAAAAGTGCTTAAGATGTCCCGTTTTTAGGTCTGATATCTCATTTTTATTTCCGCTCGCGCTTTGCGCTCGCATCAATTGTATAGTTATATACTTATCCTCTTCATTATGAGAAAAGTGCTTAGAATGTCCTGTATTTAGATCTGAATGTCAAAATTTTCAGCTCGCGCTTCGCGCTCGCATCAATTGTATAGTTATATACCTACCCTGTTCGTAATTTAAAAAGTGCTTAAGATGTCCCGTATTTAGGTCTGAAATCTCATTTTTATTTCCGCTCGCGCTTCGCGCTCGCATCAATTGTATAGTTATATACTTATCCTCTTCATTATTAGAAAAGTGCTTAGAATGTCCAGTATTTAGGTCTGAATGTCAAAATTTCAGCTCGCGCTTCGCGCTTGCATTATTTGGTTGTTGATATATGTATCGTCTTAATGGGTAACTGCAAACAGTCCTTATACCACTTTCCTTTCAATCAGAACGTATACAAAATATATCTGCTCGCACTGATCACTTTCGCAGTTATTATTTGTTACATATGCATGTTGTTTAGGACCACAAACATTGCTCAAAATGTTCAATTTGTTCAGGACAAAATACATGAATCCCCCCCAAAAAAAAATAGCTTGCGCTCCGCGCTCTAATTATATATCTATGTTCTTTTATAAAAAAGCTAAGAAGTGACTGTCATTTATATGTATGTACATATATATGGGGGGGGGCTGGGTGTGTGTGGTGTCCTTAGAGGTGTGTGTGTAATTATGGAAAACTCAATTGTGTTCCATCCTCCCCCCCCCCTCCACCTTTGAGGAGAGATTTCAGCACCCCCACTGAAAAAATCGTTCCCAGGTCCCTGTTTTGTTTGGTCTCCCCTCTCCATCCTTTTGGGCATTTTGTTCTTTATATATTTTCCCCTTTGCATTGTATAAAAATTTCCCTTGTAAGTTTTCCCTCACCCCTCAAATGATTATAAATAATTATCATTATTTATTTGGAAGTTTTACCTTTGATCTCTCCTAAACTAGTTAAAACTTTCATTTCATTTTCATTTGGGGGCCGACCTTGCTTTGACAAACTCAGATTCTTTGAATGGAAAGTGTATTGAAAAGATAGCAGAAAATTAATGAAATATATTGCCGAAGGTTTGAGAAAAATCCATCAAAGAATAAAGAAAGTTATTAGAATTTCAATTATTCTATTTTTTACATCATATGCCAGCAGCTTCCCTTCATATAAAATTGTATGAAAATTAAATCAATTAAATAGCATCATTTTCTCAGAAAATTGAAGTTGTTTTTTACTGTCCCTTCAGTATATCAATGGACAAATCATTTTACACAGGTCTATTCATGAAACGAAAATCAAAAATACCATAAAAAAAAAATGAAATTTATGCATTTTATATTACATAACATAATGGGGTAGCTGCTCGTTTATGACGTAATAAATCCAAAACTTAAAATTCTAATAACTTTTTTTCAATCTTTGATGGATTTTCCTCAAACCTTCACCGATATTTTTTTTCATTATTTTTTCTTCTATTTTTACAACAAATTTTTCATCAGAGTGAACTTCTTCTCTTCATTACATAATGTAAATAGTTTCAACATGATCTCATCTTTCTCATTATATTTTTTTGTTCTTTTGTGTGACAATCGATGTACTTAAATGTTTTGTTATATGATGTCGTTTATTTATTTATTTGTCGTTTTATTTTAACAGGGTAGCCCTTTCAGTTACAAGAACTGCTCGACCAAGGGGCCCTGAATCAACAGAAATTAAAAACATGACAAAACAATATCACATAAAAAATCGTCAACAAAATGCAAAAAAAATGCAATACATAAAAGTAAAAAAAAATCAAAATCACTATAAACTTATAATAACAGAAAGTATTCATGGATATCTTAAAAACATATTTGTGTGAGGAATATCGATTTACATTGTTTTTTTAAAGAATTAAGTGAATTTGCTAAACGGAGAGAAGGGGATAACGTATTCCATATTTTAGAGCCATGATAATATTCGGTTTGAGGTTTTTCAATAAAAAGGGGACAGTTAATTGAATATCTAGTTTCGAAATGTATTGTTCTATGGCGCACTATATCCTGAATATATTTGGGGGTTATATTGTGCATCACTTTATACATCCATATTTTAAATTGGTAATCAACTCTATCTGTGACGGATTGCCATCCTAAAGATAATAATAATGTTATTCGGGGAGTTAAATAATGTGCGTTAAGTATCAGACGTGCATACCGGTTTTGAAGCTTTGTAATTTATCCAGATGGCACTTTGCTGAACAGCCCCATAAAATTATACCATAATCAATATGTGATAATATCAAACTATCATATAGCAATTTTAAAATTCTTTTTGGTGAATAAAATGCGTTTTATACATGATATAGTTGTTAACTCATGTTATGTACAAATGTTGTGAAAGAAGAAAATAAATGAACCATGAGCCATGAGGGAAACCAAGGCGCATGATGTGACATCTTTGATTCGACTTCTCCGAGATATAGCGCCAACTAACGATATAAACAAAATAGTCTATGAAAAATGAAAGAAATATCTATTCAAACCCGGGGGGGGGGCACTTAGATTGACAAGAGGATACCGTGCGTGATCCCCCAAAACACGTAAAAGGGATCTCTTTTTTCAAGATAAGGCACATTACGTACCTAACGTAATAAGGGTGTCCAAAACACTAAAATAATGAAAAAGGGGCATAAAATTTCGCTAGCTAGGGAAACTACGTGTTAACGGTCCAATTTGCGAGGGTATAAAAAGACTGTAAGGAATAAAATAATGCACTTTTTGCCGGGACTTTTTGCCCCAACACTACGTGTTTAGGGTTCGAGTTGATTGGGTTGGTACTAAACGCATAACACTAAGATATCGTTATACTTGTTTAGCGGATCAATTGAGGGAATAACACAAGGGTACCGTTTTGTTTCCAATACTTGTTAAGGGTAGGGTTTCACACGCCAATACTTGTTAAGGGGTGCATTTTCAGAACATGGAGAATACATGTTTAGGGTGCTTTTCGAAACCCCAAGGTCAACCATGGTTCACTCGTCAATGGAAGCCACCCCCCCCCCGGATTTATACTTCATCTGACCTTACATGATCATTTACCTACACTGTTAGAAAATTCATCCTTAAAGGACAAGTCCACCCCAACAAAAACTTGATTTGAATAAAAAGAGAAAAATTCAACAAGCATAACACTGAAAATGTCATCAAAATCGGATGTAAAATAAGAAAGTTATGGCATTTTAAAGTTTCACTTATTTTCAACAAAATAGTTATATGAACGAGCCAGTTACATCCAAATGAGAGAGTTGATGACATCACTCACTCACTATTTCTTTTGTATTTTATTATATGAAATATGAAATATTTTTATTTTCTCATCACTGTCATGTGAAATTAAGTTTCATTCCTCCCTGAACATGTGAAATTCCATTATTTTAACATTTTGTGCTTCAGGCAGGGAGGTCCTAATCGTCAAATTCATAAAAATTGAAATATTGTATAATTCAAACAATAAAAAACAAAAGAAATAGTGAGTGAGTGACATCATCGACTCTCTCATTTGGATGTAACTGGCTCGTTCATATAACTATTTGGATGAAATTTTCAGCATTGTGCTAGTCTGATTTTTCTCTATTGATTCAAATCAACATTTTTCTGAGGTGGACTTGACCTTTAAAATAAAAGAAATTCCTGCAGCAGAGTCTCGAGAACACCTGTAATCTTACCAGATTGCGTAATCTTACAGGAAAATGGTATTAGCTAGGTGTATGGAACGTTTCAAATTTCCTTGAATAAAACAAACTTTTCCACTTTTTAAACATACTTTTCTGTTAAATTGCACCCAAAAAATCATGTTTTATGAATTTACAGAATGATTCTGTTATTGCTTTCTGCAAAATCTTCCTCCCCCCTGTAAAATCAAAGGTTTTTTTTAAATAGTGTACAACCCCTACATCTGTAATCATTCCGGCTCTACCGTTAACGAACTGCAAATATTCATATATGGTCGTATTTTTTTTTTATTTGTTTGTAAATATTTTGCTGATTATTTTACAGTTTTAATGAATGGCTCTTTGCAAAAAAAAAACATTAACAATCTGTGAATTTCACTTTAATCATTGTCACCTTTAAAAGGGGAGAATTCATTAAAGGAGAATACTACTAAAAAATGAGAAAAGGAAAAAAAATCAGACAAGATTAAAGAGGAAAGTTTGTTGTTTATCATATACAAACAATAAAAAATTACCAAACTTCAAGTATTTTGAAAACTTTAAATCGTTTTATATAGGGATTTGAAGTCGGCTAATATAAAGTTATATTGATGTATTTAGAGTACATTGTAGGTATAGGGTTCAACACCTCCACATCAAGGTCATTGCACACCCCACGACTGGTCTGCGACCTGATTTTGGAATAAAACGTAGAAAAAAATTGATGCGAACGTTGAGATATTGAAAATCTAACGGTTTAAAGTTTTAAATTGTTGTATAATTATGTTACGTTAATTTCTGTTACTATGCTACCATGCAAAATATATTGAATATCTCGTCGTAGTGTCTTTATAACAATCGTGCGATTTGCTACGATTTGAAACATAATTTATTTAGCCTATATCAAAATAAAGGCTTGCAGTCATCCAAAATAGCATTCTTATTTTTAACTTCAAATAAAAATATACCCTTCATTAACATTTTCAGAAAATGCGTTTTGTCAAAAATGAATCAGTCGTATGGTGAATTATCGGATGGTCTAATACCACTTGGTCTACTTAACAGTCCGTCCAACTTTAAACCCATTTCGTCTACAACCAGTTCGTCTAATATCCAATTCGTCTATTTCCTACTTGGTCTAATATCCAATTTGTCTAATGAGCAGTTTGGCAAAAACCATTTAGTCTAATTTCCAGTTGGTTTAACACCACTTGGTCTAATTTCCACTTCAGCTAATTTTCATTTCGTCTAATTGTCATATGGTCTAATGACCGTTTGGTCTAATTTACACTTGTTCTAATTCCCATTTAGTCTAATCTCTACTTGGTCTAATATCCAATTTGTCCAATAGCCAAATGGTCTATTGTCCAGTTGGGCTAATCGTCAATAGGTCCAATTTTCATTTTCGTCTAATTGTCACATGGTCTAACATCGTTTGGTCTATAAAGCACACTTGATCCATTGTCCATTCAGTCTAAGATGAAATCATTCATTATGATTTATTTGATCTAAAATTAATATTGTCATGGATTAATAAATACTCCATGCATCAGTTAATACATGTCGCCAGGAACCAGAGGGGTAGCCGGATTAGGGCGGGCGCAAAACCTCTCCGTGAAGGACTTCCGATGACGAGATAGTCGCTCATCGAATGAATTATTCTAATCAAATATAATTCTTATAATTAGGCCTATATCGATTATATCTATGATGCTGAAAATTGTATAAAACTCATTATCATTACATCACCGCATGCACATTTACAGATTTTAAGTATTGGGTGAACAATAAGTTGGGGACCTTGTTAGCTTATAATGGTGGAATGCCGAATGGCGGGGGTTTCATCAGAATAACATTATTATGAAGAAAGGAACGAAAATATAATGTAATTGATTGCGTGGATACGTATCTGGTAAACATGTTTATACCTCTTTTATAGTCATTGTTATGGACCATTACGGACGATACTTGAACTTGACGGAAAATAAGCAAGTAGTTATCATGAGATGCAGTTTGGGGATACCAAAAATTACAAAGCTATTAGATGATGTAATTCTCATCTTCTCATTCTTTTTTTTGTTCTATTTCTCACATTAGACCAACTGCAATATCTAGACCAAATGAATAATAGACCAAGTGAGGATTAGACGAAATGGTATTAGACCAACTGGTATTAGACTAAGTGACAGACGATAAAAACTTCTTCTTCATCATTTTTTTTTAAGTTTGGGCTTCTTCATTCAAACTTTATCATTCTCATTTCTTCTTGATTTATTTTTCGCTTGTTCTTAGTATTCCTTTCCCATCCCCTCTCATTGGATAGGCCTAACATAAGGTCTAGAGTGGAAAACCATGCAATGCAATATTTAATTGTTACAATGCTCAGGTTAAAAGATAAAAAAGAAAAACACAAATAACACGAATAAACTGTATGTATGATGACCTAATGGGAATAGCCCAACAAACCATTATCCCAAATGGAAAATAGACAAATAGGAAATTAGACCAAGTGGCATATAGACGAAATGAATGATTGACTATCTGGAAATTAGACGAAGTGAAAATTAGCCCAATTGTAAATTAGATCAACTGCACATTAGACCAACTGCAATATAGACCAAATGAATAACAGACCAAGTGAGGATTAGTCGAAATGGTATTAGACCAACTAGTATCAGACTAAGTGACAGTTAGACGAACTAGTATGAGACCAAATGCAATTAGACCAAGTATTCATTAGACCAATCGGCTATTAGACCAAGTGGTCATTAGGCTAATTGACTATTAAACCTAATGGTCATCCTTAGACCAAATGAGAATTGGAATAAGTAGGTTTAGCCCGAATATTTTTAGCCCATCTGAAGATTAGACCAAGTTATCTACCTACATGAGACCAACCGTCAGTAAACCAATGGGAGAGAAGCTCCTACACCATTGTATTGGTACGAAAATTGTATTTTTTTGTTGTTTGCAGGAGTTTCTGCATTTATTGTAACGTCAAAATAAATTTGCAATACATAAACATAATCGTAGTATGACATTAAAAGTACATTGTAATGTGACAAATTTATAACAGTGTCATAACAAAATTTAGACATGAATACAATTTAAGAATAAGACAGTAGTGAAAGTAGTGAAAAACAAATGCAGTGGCAAACTATGTAAGCAAAATAAATGCTTGAGTAATAGCAGCCAATGTAACTAGTTCAAACATGTTAAATAGCGCCATCACAGGTTTGAAGGCGTCAACCTTTCAACATTGTCAGATTATATGTTATACGCCTACTGATCTCTCCACTGTATACGCCTGACCTGAAATAAAAAAATTGTAAGCACCATTTTAGTTCATGAAGAGGATAAATATGATCACTAAACAAATAAAGTTAGCGCGAAGTATATTTATTTGAAAAGGGGGAAATTTTTAGGGATTTTTAGCACCGTTTGAGTTTCAATGATGAGGATAAGTATATCGGTTAATAAATTACGTGAACGCAAAGTGAGAGATAAATTTCGTTAATATTCATTACGGTACATTTGCTTGGAGAAAAAAAATAACACACTTTTATTGTTTGAGAACGATATATATCTTACTTAACAAAATAATGCAGGCGTGAAGTGCAAGCTCAAATCCGACCTGAACTTACTGATAACAAAACATTTTCTATTCGTGCACATGAAACATAATTAAGACAAAAAAATGAGAGCGCGAAGCGCGAGCCGAAATGTTTGTTATCTTGACTTGAAAGGGATCATTTTGTAAAAATTATGAACATGATGCATATCTTACCATTAAATAACCTAATAAAAATACGAGTTGCGAACTGAAATATCTGATTCTTTATTGTCTTGAAAATGAGACATTTCAAGCGCCACGAAATCCTTATGAAGTAACTAATTCTATTAAGATATACAGTGCGTTTAAAAATTACATTTTATTAGCTGTAAACACTGTTACTGTATCTGTAAGATACGTTTTAATACTGATACATTCTCTAAAAACTTCTCAGTCACAAAGTCATGACACCAAAATCCCCAAATGCAATTTTTTGTTCATACATTACCGAACATTGGTCTTTTGGGGTCTATGTGGTGTCTAAAATGGCTTGCGCTAATATAAACGAATTGGACACAGTTCAAGCAGCAATTAGAGTAATCGTAATCGTAATCATGCTCTTTGCAATTATGTATTATTATGTTTGATGTTATATTTGCCGATTTTTCATTCAACATTTCATTTTTCATTTGTTTTTTTTTGCATAATTGAGGATATTGAATAGATTTATAATTTCAAGAGACAATTCGACTAAACATCTTACTCGAAGTACACTAATGAAGGAGTAGTTAGCTAGACCAAGGAATTACCAACGATGGATATATTGCAAGCGATAGCTTTCTCATTCAAAATATAAGTGTAAATCATGTAGTCAAGAAGAAGAGTTGTAAAAATTAAATCTCCATTTCAATCATGGGAAGCGGGTGACACATCGTCTCTCTTCTCACCTTCATTTTTCTTTCCCCCAGTTTTCCTTTTATTTCCTCTTTCATCCCATTTTCCCTTCTGTCTTTCCGCGACTGACTGATATTTGTAGACCTGCATGGATTTCACGTATTATGAATACTAATACATGTATTACAAACCAGACCGAATCAAATTGTTAGATTTCCAGTAAATAAACCTTGATAAGAACAGTAATATTCATTCCACGGTTGATTTACATACGTTTATAGACGTTCTTTCAACAGAACAGGACTCCGTAACACAAAGGTTTGCGATTGATCGCTAATCTTTGTGTTACGGAGCCCTGTTCTTGAAAATACAAATTTCAACATATAACTTTTTAAGTAACAGTATTTGACAAAAATGCAGAAGCTAAGCGACGACAATGTTTGACAGGGCCTTTAAACGATGGATCTCTCTCTCTCTCTCTCTTTCTCTCCCTCTCTAACTCAAGTTCGCACATGTTCACGTTATCGTTTTACTCTTTCTCTGCAATCTTCTTTTCCCTCTCCCCCTCTTTCTACCTCCCCCTCCCACTCTCTCTTTCTCTCCCCTACCCCTATATCTCTCTGAACGGAAGCCTACATGGCAACTCCAAAACGCTCGAACAAATTAGTTCACTTGAGATGAGTCACGGCGTTGGGTTATTTTTGGCATGCAAGGATAGAGTAATATAGAACATGTATTACAATGATCTTATTCGTCAACTTCAAATGTGTTACAGCAACAGGTGCATGGGATACAGCAATATATTTTTCTTTAAAACTTTGATCTTCATTCATTGCCGTTGAGCCTTTCTCCTCGATCTTCCAACATTTTAGTAACGATTAGAAATATAGGGGGAGACTTTTTCCTCCATGCATGGAGGAAAAAGGCACGTACCATGATACAAGCCTGTATCATAATTATGACTTTCTTTAAATACAATCAGAAAAAAAACATTTTCATCACAATAAAATTCACCGTATAATCTATGGTCAATGATGGATATGGGGGGGGGGTAAAGTTACATTTATATAAAATAAGTAATAACATAACATAAATACAAAGGAATCACGTAAAGAATGTCAGCTTTGTGGTTAATTTTCTCCTTCATAAATTCGGGGGTTTCCAAAGAAAGAAATTGAAACTATCTCAAAGTTGTGGTCACCCAAACTTCCGCAGCATCACACCCTTCAAACTAACATAACCTTTCTGTATTACATGGGAAACCCCAAGAATCGATTAAGTTGCAAATGTATGTAATTTAAAAGCTCTTCATCGGCATTCAAAGAGCAAGTACACAAGCTTTCACACAAGAGGGAGGGGGGAGCATAAACTCTTCAAGGATTGAAAGAAAGATAAATTGTTTTGCTCTCCCTATATAATCATGATGAATATTTTTAAGAGTGATTTTTAGTTACACCTCTCTTAATATGCCATAAAACATGCACCCTTTTTCTTGTCTTGACCAAATGACCTGTTATATTATACCTATTTGATAAAACATGACATATTTAGTTCTAAAATAATCTAAAGAAGAAACATTTTATGTCGTCTTGATTTTCATGGGAATATCCCCGTCATTTTTACTCAAATTTTGTATTAGCGTGCGAATCTTTGTGTGTGTGCAAATAATGTTCAATGTGTGATATTGTTATATTTTTACCAGAATTTGAAAAAAAAAGTAGAATCGCTTTTTGATTCAGATCCGTTGGAATATTCCCCATCATTGATACACTTATACAAGGTCTGAAAGAGCTAGATTCATTTTGTAAAAACAATAACTGTATAACAATGACGAAAAATTGATCATGGCATCGTCATTCAGATTAAGCCTTCGCCTGCACGTCCCCCGTCATGATGAACATCTTTTGAGTCTGTAAAGAGTTGTATCTTTATTCATTTGAGAGTGAAGGTAATGCCACTGCACAAAGCAATTGAAACTTATGTGGTTTTTTGATGACACAATTTCCCTTACTTTCAGAATGTAAACAGAGTTTCCCTTTTCTGTAATTCCCTTGAATTTCCTTTTTCAAGGAAATTGAACACTGGTAACGAGCAGGACCTTTCAAAACTGAATGTAAAAAACGCTTATCGATTTACGTGCTGATATTACAAAGTAGCTTTGAAGAACTTGAATGCTTATATAAGAGCTTTGTCATGTTTGTTAAGAAAGTAACAATAAAATGCATGTATGTATGTCGATATCTATGTATTTTATTTTCACCATCATTTTATGTACATACACACACACACACACAAACGCACATGATATGATGTTGATCATAATAATCGTGATGATAATGATAAATATAAATATAAAGGTCTCGAGAATGAGAGGGGGTCGCAGGAAGGACGGATAAATTATCATTGATGACCTAATGATGACAATTAATGCTCGTTTTTAACATTCATGACTGAATGCATCCATTATGTTGTGATATAATGTCAGTCACAAAGTTTAACCATGATTATGTTTTTTTCGAATGGATATCCGTCCCTGTAACAATCAATTAGAACGTAGGTATACTACTGCATTCTTTAACTTGATATACATATGCAAGCTTGTGGAAGCTATCAGGGAATTATCATCCGAGTACTGACAGGTTCGGAATCTACGCCATGCCATTGACTGACATGTTATCTGAGTTATTTATAGAATCAAGGAATATCTCCCCGAGAGGGTTTGTGTGGATGTTTACTCTGTCTGTGATACAGGAAGCCACCAAAATGATCCAAAACGGGACAGAGTAGCAACCCTTATGCTCTATGTAGAAATGACACGGGGAGAACGTTGTAAAGGGAGCGAATGTAATCATCTTATAACGACATGTTGTTAACAAGACAGCGGATGTTTTCATTTTAGGGTTCAACCGTGTCGGAGGATGCACGTTCATTTATGAGCCAAGTGTTTCGCGCCTTACACACACGACCAGTGTGTTATTTACGGAGACCCATACTCCTAATGCTTTCCACGCAGCTACAGAAAAAAGGCGGGCTTTGCTGTCTCCCTACGACAAGTTGCATCGGGAGATCGGAATCTCCTCATCGCACGCACGATGTACGTCGATGAATGTACGTGAGCTTCTCTCCCTTGTCAGATCGACGGAAACCGACGCCGCGGCATCTTGTAGAATCCATTCTAATTTATGAAGCCATCCTACGCAGCAACAGGGAAGAAAAGAGTAGCCATTTTGTTGGCAGTACATCTCATTTTAACAATCAGGAGTAAAGGGTATATCGCCTCTAAAGAGGTATTCCGTCACGTCGGTGGGGTTCGTTTGTGACTCTGTGTGTTTGGAATCGCACCACCGCCCAGGTATTTATACACACCAACGGAAAACATTCCGAAGATAGGGAGAAAGGTATTCATATCTGGTACTGATATAGAAGTCTGTGGTTGATGTTATTTATCGTGTGTTTTAGTGCAAATGGGCTCAGCGGGTCAGAGCATACCTCGCTCCTAATGAGAATATCACATCTCGCTGTGACGACGTCATCCTCATATCACTTTATGACACAAGTTAGTGATGTTTAAAGAGTTGGTTTCGATTTGAGGTCTGTCATTTTCATTGTCATCAGCTCATATGCGTTTCCCATCTGTTTCTCGATAGAGTGATCACACCGTCAATATATATAAGCCAACAGGTTTGTGCTGTTTGCTCGGGATAATAAACGTATGGCAAAAGAGAGAGTGTGAATATATTTAATTGGAGATTAAATGGCCAGTGTTCTTGTATCACGAACAAGTGCACCAACAACCAACATGAATGGAATACCGGACTCAGATGGGGAAAGCCCCACACACATGCAACAGGGAGGGGGTTCCCCTTGTAAACCAGCCCGACAGCAGGATCCGAGTGGAGCCGAAACCTACGTGAAACTTAGTCCAAACGATCTGGGTGCCACTTGTGAAGGACTGACTATGATGCCACACCATGGACAGTCAGCGTCTAAGCAGCAGCTGGGTGGCGGGAGCATCCAAAATGGGTGTGAAGGGGCAGGATCCTCACCAACAGGACATGTTCTTTTTACAGCTCAAAGCTTCGAGGAGCTCTTCCTTGACAAGATCTTCTTGCAAAGACTCTTTTTGTACCTCACGCCGGTAGAGCGTTGTGGACTCGCACACGTTTGTAAATGTTGGAAGGATGTTTTGTACCAACCAATGTTCTGGAAGACGGTCACACCGATCCTTCATCGCAGAGACTTGTACGAGGAACAGGACGATGGCACCAAGAATTTCACATCTCTATCGAGTTTCGAGCTGCGTGGTTTTGAATCAGTTTGTTTGGTCAGCGTTTCGGATTTGGATATCTGTGAGTTCATTGACCATTGTCCACGAACAAAGAAGTTCCTACGCGCCATTTCACTGAAACGCTCCACGGTGACCGATGCTGGGTTGGAGGTCATGCTGGAGCAACTTGGGTCCGTGACATCACTGGAGTTAAGTGGATGTAACGATTTCACGGAAGCGGGACTTTGGGCCAGTCTTCAGCCTAGGTTAACATCCTTGAGCATCAGTGATTGTATCAACGTCGCAGATGAGAGCGTCGCGGCCATTGCGCAAAGGCTTCCCCACCTGCGTGAGCTGAACCTTCAGGCTTATCATGTAACCGACGCCGTCCTTGGCTGTCTAGTGGCACAGAGATGTGGCACCTTGACCACTCTAAGGCTCAAGTCTTGCTGGGAACTGACCAACCAGGCTGTAGTGAACCTTATTCACTGCCTGCCACAGCTCACTACTCTTTCACTGTCAGGGTGCAGTAAAATCACCGATGAGGCTATTGAGCTCATAGCAGAGAATCTTGGCCAGCTCAGGTGTCTAGATCTATCATGGTGCCCTCGTATCACGGATGCTGCTTTGGAATACATCGCATGTGATCTGCCGAAGCTGGAGGAACTCACATTAGACAGGCAAGTTTTGTGTGTTGACAGTATATGTTTATATTTTTTGATGACATAATATCTATATCATATAGGCCTACCCGGATCATATATTTTTACACATGATGTATTTATTAGAAGTGTTTGGAATGATTGTTTATAATTGCTCTGAATATGTTTCAAAGTGCGTTGTGGTCAGATGATGAGTATCGCGGATTCGCAGGCTTAAAATAACCAAACAGATGAATGGGTGTGTTTTAGATCATTATCTCATAACGTCATCCCAATCTAATGAACATCTTCAGTGATACTGTAATACATGTAAGCAAAATTATAACAGGAATGAATTGTTAACGCATTAACAATTTGATGCATGATAAACATGAAGAAAATGCAACTGCTTTTAAAGCACTGCGATCTTACAAAATGAATGACGCTTTCCTTTTTTTAAACAATAATGGCTATCAGTAAAACGTGATAGTGTCGAGTCTTTTGTATTTTGATGACATCATTATTAAGAACTTACGAAAACAGTATTTGGTTCTATAAGATCTCCTAAATAGATCGATCTCTAGCAATACTAGAACATAAAAGATGAAAATAGGAATAGGATCTTGATGACATGATTTACGAGAAGGATGAAGGTTACGTATACAACTGCATTTCTGGTCTTTCAATGCGGTTTTCAAAATTGTTTTGCTTTGGCAAATTCGAAGTGACCAAATGGACAAAAAGGAGTATCAATGAATACAAAGGCAGCATCCTTGAAAGGATGGCCGAAAGGGAAATAAAAACAGAAAGCGGAAAAAAGAAGAAAAAAAAGAGTAATCAGAACTAAGTGGAAGAATCTTATCTTTCGTGGTATATGCTTTGAATTGTGAGCTGTATAATGTACATGTAAATAAGAGTCATGTTTGACATGTTAGAATTCGCTTCGTGTTTTTATAGCGACCTGCATGAACATTGAAAGAAACTAGAAAAAAAGAACTTATTCATTATGTATATACCAGACGACGCTTCAACAACGAAATTTTTATTCCTTTTCAGTAATAGCCAAACACATGACATAATTGTATCAAAATGTCAAATTTGATTGTGATAAAACTGTAAATTCATTGAGCAATTTTTTATATACCCGTGTCCTGTAATAAACTTACGATGTATAATTGCATCACCACCTATATTTTATATCTGCCCATAAAACTTTTGATCCTATAATATATTAAAGGACAAGTCCACCACCACAAAAGTTGACTTGACGAAGGAGTAAAATCAAACAAATGAGCATATAACGCTGAAAATTTCCTCAAAATCGGATGTAAAAAAAGAAAGTTATTACATTTTAAAGATTTGCTAATTTCACAAAACAGTTATATGCACGTCTTGGTCGGTATGCAAATGAGGGGACTGATGACGTCACCCACTCACTATTTCTTTCGTATTTCATTATATGAAATATTTCAATTTCTTCCTCATTGTCATTATGAAGAAAGGATTTATTCCTCCCTGAACATGTGAATTACTATTGTCTGAACATTATATGGTTCAGTCAAGTTGGCCATTATTGCCAAATATGTGAAAAAAATATTGTATAATTCAAATAATAAAAAAATAAAAGAAATAGTGAGTGAGGGGCATCATCGACTCTCTCATTTGCATATCACCGAGTTGTACATAACTGTTTTGTGAAAAATTAGCGAAACTTAAACATGTCACGTCTTTCTTATTTTACATCCAATTTTGATGAAAAGTTTAGTGTTGTGCTTGTTGGATTTTTCTCTATTTATTCAAATAAACATTTTCTTGGGTGGACTTGACCTTTAATGTTAATGTATTTTTAATATTCTTCTATCGCCACCCACCTCCCCTTCCCCCTCCTGCTATCTCTTTCTCACTCTCCAAATGAAATTCTGACGAATCCCTTTTAAACTGAGGGGATTTCCATCGGCGTTCAAAATAGGAAATTATATTTCACCATGAGTCACACGATATATATACGGGCACGCTCCCGATACTTTCTAACCCCCTTCCAGTATGAATTAGGCACGCCGCCTTAGAAAATGCACAGACGGTGAACTGAGAATTACTTTCGAAACAGAATTGATGTCGTTGACCGCGAATTATCGTCACCCTATTCAAAATGGATGTCGTCCACGGTCAAGATCGTCAGAATATGTAGAAGATCGAGATAAGAAGACCCAAAGTTCAGAACTAAATTCGTTCTATAGACTATAAGCAAATGTATCCAATCATTATGAAAGGAACAGAATTGGTTTCCTCGAAGGTTTCACGAAAAAATGATTATCACCATCCCCAATTTTTTATCACCCTAAATAGCTAAGTAAAAAGAAATGTAATCAAACAAGCAATATTATGCAACCTGGTTTATATTCTGAACTGGGTCTCTTTTTTATAAAGAGATTAATGAACAATCTGTTCTACAGAAATGTTGCAGAGCTATTACAATGAACATTGCAAGTTCTATTTTGGATCCTTCATAACTATTTTTTAAACAATTGTTATATACACGTACTATTTATTCCCATGCTGTTTGTTCCACCTTCATCTACAATATGAAATTTATTCTTCTTTTTAAGGATTCTATTATGACAAGCACATTTTACATGAAGGCAATTTTAACCATAATATGCTTACCCGAATTTATAACCAGTTATTACCCATGATTTTTGTTTTACTTTTTTTCGGTAAGGATTTTGAAAGAATGTATATAGTCAGATCATGAAGGAGAAGTGTGAAAAAGTTTGTTGATATTATACAAATAAAATTGAATATTTTGTCAGTGTGAGAAGGCAAGGAAAAGCAATTAGAGGATGATGATAAGAGAGTAATACAAATTGTTTGCACTAAAATAAATTATACAATTGGATATTTATTTAACTAACGGTATTTAGTGTAGTATTTTACCTCGCTAGATTCATCAATGGCTGGCCATCCGAGGGCTATGAATAGTATGATGAACCAGATTACAACAATCTATGGAACTCACAGTGGGAATAGATTAGAAACCATGGCAATTAGCTATCTAAAGCCACTGTTTCCTGCGGGACCAAGAGATGACGTCATTATGGGTATAATGTCACGGTCCCTATATTATACCGACTAATGTAAAAAGGGGTTTTGTTCAAAACTATCATGATTATTCTTATATCTGTGACTTTCATTGATATCAGAGGATTTGTGATCGTCGAAATTCAAAGAAAGTATGGATTAAAGACACCGCACTGAGTGAGACTGGTATGCGATGTGATATAAGTTGTGTGTAAAATGATACTTCTGATACATGCTGCTGTTAGTGTATTAATCATGTTACTTATTATTTCAGCGCTGACGTAAATTTAGAAGTACATGTACAAAACTAGTACTGTAATACAAACAAGAGAAATCATTGTCTGTAATGAAGTAAATAACATGTTGAAAAAAAAGCACATGAGCATGAATTAGAAAAACAAAGTAATTAAATGGAAATCGTAATTAATATAAAATTTTAATCTTACCCTGAACAGTGAATATCGCGAAGATGTCTGTCTATGATGACATTATGTAAAAAAAAAAACATAAACTAAGAAGCATCCTTAATAGAGGTATTACTTTGAGCTGATTTTGATTTGGTTTCGCAGTGAATAAAATCACACAAACTCACGTTATAAGATATACAGTAAAATGAAAAAAAAAATAAAATAAAGACCAAACTCCGTACCAATGAAGAAAGTGAATGGTATCTTTCCTGATATTCTTTCGATGGGATGGTTGTCATGGAAGTACAGAAAGGGCCAAGGGAGTATCTTTTGTGAAAGCATTTTCTGTCTATGACTTTCTGCATCAAATTTCCTTTTTTCCTTTCCTCTACAAGCTCAGCCGTTTAGCAGCCTTCTCCATTTCCAACCTGGTGGGTGTTTCATAAAGCTGTTCGTAAGTTAAGAGCGACTTTAAGAACGACTGGTGAACCTTTCTTACGCGCTAAGTAATCACCAATGAACATAACATTTACCTCAAGAAAGGATCACCAGTCGTTCTGAAAGTCGCTCTTAACTTACGAACAGCTTTATGAAACGGCCCCCTGATGTGTAATAATCTTGAATATAATGTTTGTACAGGGATACTTGAAATATGTTTTATTATTTGTATGTCAAAATGTACAAAACAAACTGTAATTGTTGAAAATGGAAATAAACGAAATGAAATGAAATATCTGGCTCACTGGATAACATATTTTACCACTGATTATTCCGTTATTTCAAAAGGATGGGGCAAATGAATATCTTGTAGATTTTTTTCCCTTATTGGCCTATTATGCCACTCATCAATTTGATCGAAAAAGAAGATAGTTGTTAAATAGATTTGAAACAATTTTAGGCCCCATTCTTCAATATAAGTATGAAGTAAATGCTCTTGATGTGATTAAGTAGTGTCAAACCTCGAAGTGTTTTAACTTTAAAAGCTCTCCAGATTCTGTATAATCGTTAGGAGCTAGATGCTTTCCTTTCCTAAAACGGAATGAGACAGATATTTTGGTCAATACATCGTTATGTTATTCGATCTAGAGGAGTTCTTTTAGTAACTCTAAATTTAGTAAATCCAGGAGTATAAGAGTTGACTCGAAGCAACCATGCATCTCCTCAAAATGCCTTCCGCTCATTCAATACTTTTTTTTAGGTATCGCTCACGCGTTTTTTGGCGCTTTATTTGCCTGTGCAAATCGTGACGTCACTGATCGTCTGCTAAATCGCCTGTTCGTCAGAAGCAGAACATATAATATCCCATCCCCTGACGTCACTCAAAATATAAAATTCTCCAAGAGTAAGATGGCTGAAGGCATAAAGATATTGTATAATGTCTTCGACGTCAGTATTCTTAAAGAACATGTATGGTATAAAGAACTTATTTTAAGATATCCACTTTCTTAATTTACAGTTCTATTTATTGCATCTTTTCTCTGTTCCATCGCGTATATTTTGTGTTTCTGAGTATCTTTTGGATCTCTAAGATGAGACGATCGAAATCTAGGCTCTATCCGCGTAGAATGCCTACATTTTATCATGCAAAACCAAGATTGTTCTTTTCAAGACACGTTGCACATCAGGTTTCGTTGGTAGTCTATATTCAGTGGTGTAATGAGCCAAAGCATTTTAGGGAGCACAATATGACGCATGTGGCATAGCTCCTTCAAAGTTGAGAGAAAACGAAATGAGCGAGCATTTTTTTTTGTATTTTAAATATAACTCTACTTCTTGATAGACATTGATAGAAAAAAATTATTTCTCTCTTTTCTTCCCCCGTTTTTGAGGGGGGGGGGGGGCATGTGCCATTAAGCCCCAATCTTCATGCTATAGTACACATGCTTGTTACATGAAATATGACTGTTTACCTGTTTCCTTCGAAGCCATAATCCTTAATATAATCGTTTATTTCTTCCTGCTTGTGATAAGATTTCAAATAAATTGTAAATTAATCTTAAAAACTGTAATAAGTACCTATAAAAACCTCACATTGTAATAACACAGTGTCACGATGCTAATTCATTATATTTCTATCTCCATTTCGCTCCCTTTCTCTTCCTTTCTCTCTGTTTAAAGCAAAATTACACTTCCATATTAGTCTTCTAATTAGAGTCACGATAGGTGCATAAAATATTTGAACTATAATCTGACCTTTGTCACTGATGCTACGTTGAATACCAATTATATTTCAGGTTTGCTTTATCCCATTTTTGGTCCAATTTAAAAACATGCCCTCTTTAATATTTTTGAAGCGAAAGTGCATCATGATGTCAGATATTATGATGAACAATGAATAATTCAAAAATATTAAGGAAGAGTTGGCGAAAATCTGTCAGAACAGGCAAAGATCTAGATTTCGTTTGTCGTTTTAAATTTATAATTGTATTTGTTTACTTTCAAATTACTTCAGAATTCCACAAATTAGTATTTATTTTTTATTTGAAAAGGAATGTTTTTTCCTCATATCAAGGAGTAACCAGTATGGTTACTCCTTTGTTGATATATATAAATGTGCATGAAATGAGTTGTACAATAATTAATCACAATTCAATAAATTGTAGAAGTTATAGTTTACGATGACGGGAGCTCAGCTCAGGAGTGATATAACAGAAAGAAATGTAAGAAGAAATGTGCAATTTGTATTGATTGACGAACAGTAGCATGATGAGCCAAAATTCTTGAGGGAGTGGGATATGGCGTATCGGACATTTGAAAAAAAAAGTTGTGAGAGGGGGGAGGGGGCGAGTAATAATTTCTACATTTTCTTTTTGCAAAATCAAAGTTTGTGATAGATTTTGACATAATATTCAGAAGATAATATATTTCACACTTCTCTCTTAGCTTTTCTTTCCTTTTCTATTTCTTGGCCGTGATTTTTTTTTTGCAATTTCCTCTTTTGATCTGCTTTTATTTGATACATATTAGACATTGCACGTGTTTGAAAAAAAATAGTGTGAATGACCTTTATTCATTGGAATAGTAAACGGAAACGATTATTGTAAAATAGGTTTAGATGGTAATGGTGGTTCGTGTTTCACGGGAGTAAAAACAAAATTATTATGAAAAAAAAATATATCGCGAATCGTAATTCGGTGGAATATAAAAAGGAAACTATATATTATAGAGAAATTGAAAGTTTAGATTGCTCTTAAAATAGACATGGTACAGTGATTCATTTTAAGGAGACTATTATAGAGAAATTGAAAGCGATGGAAAGGGATATTAGATCATAGCATACATGAACCTTTGAACCACTGTTGAGCAGTATTATGAAATAATTTCTATTCTCCTGAAGACGAAAAGAATACACTTGTCGAAACGTCGAGATTGGGTGTTGGTCCTTTTCAGGACCAACACTTGCCCAAGAAAGATACATGGTGTACCGTGAAACCTACTAGCTACTACACATTCTTCGCAAAGGAAACCTTCAGAAAATAAAATAATTTCCTAGTTATAGAAGCAATATTTTCTGAAAATATTCTGATTAATTCACCATATAGGTCATTTGATTTTTTTAATTTAAATGAACAATGTGGTGACATTAAAAAGTTGCGAGGCCAAAACCAACGTGAATTTCATCACGATTCCTTGTACTCGTCGTATTATTATCTGGTGTTATAGACATATACATACTGAAGAAAATTGTTAAATAGTTTTATATTTAAAGAGAAAAGGTTAATTCCATTTTCTCTGTATACATCTCAATACAGTTCTCTTTAAAAATGATTTTGATAAGTTGAGAGGAAAACTCTTCTATCCAAATTTAGAGTAAACAGTACATTTAATAAACTAATAATCAGTTTTTTACATTCACTGCTGGATAAGCTGAAATCTTGATAAGTGCATCAGAGTTAGAACTTCGACGCACATCAAACATGCCAAATCTTGTATTGTTAACATTCAATCCCGATTTATTTGGAATCAATGAACGTTAATCGTTTGAAGTTTTTCAGTCATGGTGGTTGAACAACCATCTATATTTAACAGATTAAAAAACGTCGTCCTGTCGAAAGACAACCGGCGTAAACCGTAATACGTCTCTTGCATTCCTTCACGAAACAGAACGGAAATTTTCCAAACCTGAAAAGAGGATCTACAAGAAAAAAAAAAGAAAAGCGGTCAAGCTTGCTCATCTCAGTTCCATGATCCAATAAACCTCAACTAAATGGAAATCATCAATGTCATAACTTTTCCTACAGGAAATGTGCACAATGTCCTTTGTACAAAAGGGGGAGCACACTGAATCGTCAAGACAACGATGATTGTATGAGTATTGTGGAGATTTTTTTTGAACAAAGATGAAGTTTAGATGTTGGCGTTGCTGACTTTCCATAGTTGTAGTTGATCGGATCAATGGTAGATTGTCCAGGTGAATATTAAAGTGATTGGTTAACATTGGTTTGACATTTAAAAAATCTGAGCTAGAAGGTCACACTTGTCACCTGTGTCTGTGATATGTTACAAAAATGAAAAAATTGCGTTCGAAAATAATTATTTAGTGCTTCAAAAATTGAAATATAAAGTGACCGGAAACACCATCTTAATTTCATCCCATACACTTATTTGTACTATTTAGGTGTCTATAAGACGCCTATTTACAAAATCGGGGTTTGCCTTGTAGTTTTAGCTTTTCATTCTCAATAATGGTTGTTTTCAGGGTTTATTAGTTCTAATACATGCACTTGTACACATGTTTCATCTTGGTTTGAGAATTTTTTAAATCAGCTGCTCACAAAGTTAAACAATACCTTTAACCGCACTTGGGTTGCATCGTAGATCCATATTCATACGGATGCCATGAAAACCAAGAACGCAGCGCGTGTGGCAACCGCTGTTAAGAAGATTCCCTCCTGGAATCCTAGATTTCTTGACTAAATCTTATGATTTATCAAACAGATTAAAATAAAGTATGTCAGCATGTATACTTAGTAAATACAGAATAGGATATTGTCATTAATCATCCCTGAAGTGTAGGATAACCCAGGGTGATTGGATTTGTAATGAAGTTCGACTCAAAACGACGTGAATCTAATCAAAGACCCCTTACTCTCAGCGCTCCGTATTGAATTTATTGATCACCCTTTCCGTCTTCCCCTGGAGGAAAACTAAATTTAACTTGGGTTCCTAAATCCCCTGCATCCATTAACTGTAGCTGCATACTCCAGGAAAGCGATTTTTCATAACATTGCCTGGTAGGTAGTTTGGATGTGTTTATATTATGTTCAATCAACAATGTGGCCCCAATCGGATTCATCAATTTTTCGTTTCCGTATAGAGTTCACTACGGTTCATATTAGCTACACTGCAATTCGGAATTGGTGTTTCTACATATTCTATTTACATAGAGAAACAAATTGATATTCGAACAAGGCAAAATTATTTCTCCTTCCTTGTTGCGATATCGTGGACTTTATTCAAGTTGTGTTTGTAAATTCATCTTGAATGTAGATTGGAATACATGTGTTGTTTAAAAGCGCATTATAATTGTTGTTAATTGACTGAAAGTATGGCAGTTTCGTATTGGTTTTTATTATTCATATTAATGAAACACGTAAATGTAGTGAGGGTTGCGCTTGATCGAAAAAAAGAACTGTTCGAAGTTCACACATGTATTAAAGTTAATCATTCACTGTTACCTAATACTTTTTACTTTCGGCTTTATGAATTTCAGGCTACCTTTATTTGTATTTGTTTTAGAGCCTGCCCTGATTTAGTTTCAGCTATTTTACCTTTTTTTCGATTTTCATAGTTTTGGTGATTTTAGATTAGGCCTATTGTGATGCAAATATTCATTTCATTATATATATTTATACATTGCTTCTTTCGCTCATAAATAATGACCGGACAGTCATATTAAGATTTTAAATGCATTTCGTTTTGTTATATCCCATCCTTCGTAATATATTTTTTATTAAGTCATATGTATCGTTCACTCGGTGATATACGTACTTTGAACATGTTGGTATTGGTATAGGTATTTATCTTCCATATCACAATGTTAAAAAATTATACAAGGTAAATGTATGTACATAATAAAATCAGAAGTATAGTGAGATGGCTGGATAAACCCCCTCAGCTTTGTTAATATAACAAAACTGTTGTTCCCTGGGGTCCAGAGAATTATAACAACAGTTACTGTATATAACATAACAACAGTTACTGTACATGTAGAATTATACATAGTAAATAATTGAGCTAACAATAATGAAAAACAACAATAAGAATACAAGAGAATACATCTATACCCTAACGGAATACCTTTTACATAATGGAATACCTTTTAATTCAATATTACTCAATTACTTCAAAATCTATAAAACATGGAAACTGAAATATAAAGCGACAGGTGAAAGGGGGCAAAGAGGAAGAAACGTGTACAGCACAATATTTCTTCCCTGAGCATAATGAAAGTATTGATATCTAAATTTAGAAGCTAATTATGTAAATAATTATAGTAATATAGTGGGTGCGGTGTATATGATCTCGCCTAACAGGGATTGCAGTATATCGAAATGTGTATCGACCGGGAAGCAATTTGCATACATGACATTTGGAGAGGATACATCGTTCGTCTCTATAGCATCAATTATTCAGAAGAGTTCAGGCTCTAAACTGTGATGATAGTGGGATGAAAGAGGGACACCCGTTTCTACACACTGCTTGTACTATATTGCATTTTTGATGACAAGCTATATATTATCGTCTTTTTGAAACCATATAGAGATTTCCGCTTGGCAATGAAGATAAAATAAGATGGTGTCCGCCCATTTACATTTTTATGTAGAGATTCGCAGATGATGGGAACGAGATACGATATGAGCGAAGCGATCGAGCAGCAGAAATTTTGACCTTTTCAACACAAAAATCTATCTACATATATTTTATAAATTTAACATAGTATTCGGAAAATAATATCATATTGCACCCTTTCCTTTCCTTGTTGTTTTTCCCCTTTTTTCTCAGTCGTGAAAATGCTGGTGGGATTATTGCCCCAATCCCCTCATCCCCCAGTTACCATAATGATGACGGGTGACAATCAGGGACCATATTTATATTTTATCTACAATGACGAAATTGGAGTCACCGCACCCAAATCATTTATTTGGCATCTAATGAGAAATGCTTATATAGGTCAATCATCTTTTCCATTCATCTGAATATACCTATCTATCAGAATGGATAGTCTATGAAAACTTTCTTTTAGAAATCGCGTAATCATTGGAGACATGCATGAAGCATCTTCATTATGACGTGGTTGATTCTTATACGACTTCAAATGCGAACTACTAAGGGAATAATACCCCGCCCATCTCCCGCAAACACACACAGCCGTTGTCATCATTTGAAGCAAAATGATTAAAATGATATTTTTTAACTACTTTTTTTTGGGGGGGGGGGTATTAGAAATCATCAGGAGCGACAATAGTCATAATGAAAAAGACAAAAAAAAAGAATAAAAAGAACCCCAAAATTGCTTATTATATTATTTTAATTTGTTCGGCAAATAATATATAAAAAACATTTCAGTGTAAACAATACAAAATAAGAAATGTCAACAATTGGAACACCAGGGACAGAAAGTGTTAACTTAATTACTGAGGCATGAAGCCTCTTGTCCCAATTTCAAATGGTTGATTTACAATATATATTAATAACTAAGCAATGATAAAATATTCATAATTATAAGAGGGAGACATAGTTTACTCAGCACGTAAACCTCTAATATGTATGAAAACACAAAGGATTAGAAGATACATTGATGGTTCAGCAGTACCAGCGTGTTTGCTCGCTGATGTTGTAATTTTGCACATTCGTACAATTGAATTAAACAATATTGTAATAATTATATTTCTCCTCTACAAACATAATAGAAAAGCTCATAAATTACATAAGTTCTTGATAACATTTATATGATAATCATAAGCATCAATATAGTGCAATATGGAAATCCTTAAATAAAGAAAATACCATTGAAATAGTTATCATTATTATTATTCCCCCAAAATTGATTCAATGTGCAAAGAGTTAAAGAAATATTAAACCTTTGTGGATCAAAATGATTATGCATATCCTCTTGTGATGATTTAATTCTGTAATTATTCCATTAGAATAGCTCCTAGAGATCATGTGAACAACCTTATGTATTGTCTTTTAAAATGGAAATACAAAAAAAGATTTTATGAATTTTATCTGCTTCATTTTATATCCAATGGTAATTTACTCAATCGAATGCGAATTGAAAATTTTTACCCACGGAACTACTTTTATCATGGTTGTTTTGTTAAGATACGACAGAAACCTCTCTGTCACAATAGAGATCTGTTTCAGCAACACAGTCGAAGGTTATAGTCTATTCTAAACATTTACTCATTTATTCATCAACTAATAAAAGAGTTTTCATTTTAAATTCATTTTTAAAGGGTCACAGTGGTTCTGGTGTCTGAACATGTAGACCTATATTATTAATTTAAAGGCATTATTCATACACTTGCAGTCACTGATGATGATGATGACATTGTTATTTTAAAATGGAGAATTGTAAATTTGTTTGTTTGTTTTATTTCCGTATATGAAATAACAAATACAATGTACATATACATGTAATACATACAAATACATATAACATGAGATGAAGAGGTCAATGTTGAGATATATAGTAATAATACGTAACTTAGGAATAAAGTAAATGGTACGGCTGGTAGTCCAATTCAGCTGCAATAATGCATTACTGCTGGTCTTCCACTTTACTTGCAAACAGCCTATATGATTACCATATGTAAAGAAAGTTGACCATCAGACATAAAAGTGAAATCATTAAAAAACAAAGAAAAAAAACCTATTATAACCTATACCCACCCCCCCCCACCCGGTACAAATCAGTGATTTAATTTCATTTAGCACAGATATATTTCAAAAATGTATTTTTAAAAGAATTGAAAGTGGTGACATTACGCACGCACAAAGGGATTCTGTTGAATTCAGAGGCAGCTCGGTAAGAGAAAGATCTTTTACGACTTGGTTCTAGGTCTGGGTAAACATGACGGGCGAGTAACATGTTAGGGAGAACTTCGGGAGCTTAACTTGATCTTCTTAATGAAAAAACGACGAGGACAAATAATGCGTTTGTAGATATTTTCAGAAAGGTCAATATAATTTTCAAATGCCTTGTACAGCCTCCCTGGCCACACCTGTGATGTGGGCGTCTTCCTGTGTCTGTATATTGTATATTGTAATGGCTTACTCGTACGTCACATTTCAACTATGTATAGGCCTATATAATTCAAAATGTCAGCTACTGGCATCTGTATAACAGTAGTGATGAATGACCGGTAGGAGTCTTATTCCGGTACGTCAATGGTCGCATTGGTAAGAGCATGGGGGGGGGGGGGGAGAGGGGGATGAGGGAGGGGACGAGTGGTATAAAACCTGTCATTCCTGGGCCTTGAAAAGGCTGTCCAAATCCCGCTTAAAGGATTGTGTTATTATTTTCATAATTATAGCGACATGCTACTCGCGAGCGATGCTTCTCAAATTTTCCAGTCATAAGAATTTCAATAAAGTTTGGAAAAACAGAAAATACGTTATTTATATATTCTTGAACATTTGCATCTTTTACAACTCATGTAATATTCAATATTAAACCATGGGCCTATAATGAGAAAAAAAAATCTCTTTAAGATATGAAAACATCATTGCAATGCCGAATCTTTACACTTAAGGAAGAAATACACGTACAAAAACGATGTGCAATTTGAGAAAAACAATACGAATCACGATTATAATGCCTACCACACTCGAAGTTTGAGAAAGAATTGCGTTTAATGTGATAAAATACCAATCTAAGTGCAAATTACAAATGTGGGCTTTTGATTGGTTGAAAGGTTGAGTTACGTTCGATTGCAGCCCTTTCTGAAAGGGGTTTTCTGATCTTAGGATCAGGTGAAGATATGAAACCAGTCTGAAATGTACGAAAGGTATTTAGGAATGTGATTGCTAAAGCTTAGGACAAGGACCACAGTCGAATGTTGAAGATTATTTGAAGTGTAAGATAATCAGATTGGTAAAATGTGTCTTTTTAGAGGAGTTTGAGAAGGGCTGTCACAATGTGAACTATTGAGCAGAGATTCACGGGAATGGCTCAGGTGAAAGATTAGACAAATAATGATCTCGTCATGGACTGATTATCTTACAGAGACGTACACGAACGAGTGATGAAATCTTCGTTTGATCACGTTCATGCATTTACTTTGACACGCGAACAAAGAAAGAAGCTCATTAGAGGGAAGTCGTTCGGAATAACCGAAGCACCGCTGCTAATGTGTAATATAAACCTGTCACGTCACATATCTTGATGCATGTTTTGTTTACATTTCTCGCTTAATCTTCCCGGCAAAAAATCGTGTGCTTGTAATGTACCGCGATCGTGTGAGCTTTTG